>NC_090334.1:16429802-16729802 GCF_035084215.1 Heptranchias perlo
AGTATCAACTTTTCCAGTCACTAACAACCTCAACAGTTCTCCTGGTGACTCCCAAATAATGTCACAGTATGTCATTGCTTTTCATCGTAATCGGCCTCATCACTTTTATTTTCTTGCAATGCTTCAAGCTCTCTCTCATTAGTCATTCTTCTTGCCCAACTCAGCTTCAGTCAGTGCCTGTCACACTAGAACTCAGATGTCTCCAGTCTTCTTCAGCAGTCAAGATCCAGTCTTCACAATGCTGATGACCAGACAATGCTTCAGCACCTACTCCTTATTTTAAATTCCTTCATGTTGTTGAACGCCCCTTTTGCAGTTGCTGCCCTCTGTTTCATTTCTTTGCCATATTGCCCCTCCATGTTATTAGGTATACCTCTAATAAGGTATTAGGAGAAGACATCAGCTTTTGTCTTCTTAGCATTTATTTTCAATCAATATTCCAAACATATCCAATTTACCTTCTCAAGTGTCCCTAATCTTTCTTTTGTATCTGCATGTCTTAGGTTTATCAATCTTACACTGATCTTCAACCCACTTCAGTCATCCGAATTGTGTCTCATACTGAATTCATCTGGGGGTAACATTAAACTAACCAGGTCGGGGGGAGGGGATCAGTAGCTGGGTCAGGGGAGCGGGTGAGAAAATTGGTAGCTGGGTCGGGGGGGGGCAGGGGGCGGTGGAATCATTAGCTGGATCAGTGGGGGACGGAATTGTTAGCTGGGTCGGGGGAGGACGGAAATGTTAGCTGGGTCGGGGGGAGGGGAATCGTTAGCTGGGTCGGGGGTGGGGGGGGGATCGTTAGCCGGGTTTGGTGGGGGGGGGAAATCGTTAGCCGGGTTGGGGGGGGGAATCGTTAGCTGGGTTGGGGGATGGGAGCACATCTGCTCCTCCCAACACCACATCCAGGTAAATATGGGGGCCTTCCTACCGGTTAGCGCCACGTTGTACTGTACGAGTTCAGCACGGGGTGAGTGAAGCACTGGGGCATTCGAAAATCAAAAACGATTCCTGCAAGAAACACAGGAAACTAATGTAAGTCAATTACTTCCACCTTTGAAGGTTCCCAAAGTGCGCTCCTGATGCCAGCACATCCACCTTATCCAAAAGCGGGCCGTCCACTTCCGGACGGAATTGCACCCTTCCTGTCCGCCATATTGTCGGCCATTTAGCATCAGGAAAACGGGTGCTGCACAGCCGAATTCTAGACCCATGTGTCATGTACTTTGAAGACGTAAGTATACCATGGCTTTCAATTGTAAGTTACAGCTGTAATAGGTGTACTACAGGTATGAAAGGCTTTACGATTCAGTGAAAGCTTTGCAAGGGCTAGCAGTAACTGTTTAATAATTTGTTCAATCAATGTGTGGCTTGCCGAGGAACAATTTGTGGCTTGCGCACCTGGACCGTGTACCTGCTGCATGGGTAGGCTTATTTCAGCAATTTATAGAATAGATACAGCACAGAAGGAGGCCATTCGACCCATCGAGCCCTTGCCGGTTGTTTCTGTTCCCCGGATCTGTTTCCTGTCTCCACATTTACTGGGCCAGCTGGATCCCTTTAAATTTTCCTAGCGACCTTTGCATTTCCCATTGTCTCCTCTTCGCCCAACTACCTCCCAGTACCATGCCCAATGTGGGTGGGTGGGGGATCAATACCTTTATATAGAAGTTCTTGCAGTGTCATTCCTTTTTTAATTGGCCAAGCACAAAACCTGCTGTGTCTACCTCCTGTTTCATTGTCTCAGGCTGAACCAAATTCTTCACAACCCCAGTGTCCAATTTGACCTTGAGCTGAGCTCCCGACCCTGTACCCTCATCATCACAAAGACCGCCTACTTCCACCTCCGTAACATCGCCCGTTGCCGCCCGTGCCTCAGCCTATCTGTTGCTGAAACTCTCATCCATATCTTTGTTGCCTCTAGTCTCGATTATTCCAATGCTCTTCTGGCGGCCTCCCATTTTTCCATCCTCCATAAACTTGAGCTCATCCAAAACTCGGCTGCCCGTATCCTAACTCTCACCAAGTCCCGTTCACCCATCGCCCCTGTGCTTGCTGACCTACATTGGCACTTGGGCCGCCAATGCCTCGAATTTATAATTGTCATACTCATGTTCAAATCTCTCCATAGCCTCGCTCCTCCCAATCTCTGTAACCTCCTCCAGCCCTACAAATCTCTGAGCACTCTACGTTCCTCCAACTCTGGGCTTTTACACATACCCCCGCTTCCTTCACCCCACCATTGGCGGCCGTGCCTTCAGCCATCCAGGCCCTAACCTCTGGAATTCCCTCCCTAAACCTTTCTGCCTCTCTACCTCTCTCTGCTGCTTTAAGACCCTCCTTAAAACCTACATCTTTGACCAAGCTTTTAGTCACTCCTAATATCTCCTTTTTGTTTTATTATGCTCCTGTGAAACACCTTGGGACGTTGTACTATGTCAGAGTTGTCGTTGTTGTTTGCTTTGAACACGGACCCATAATCAACTCTAATAAAACTGATGGCTACTTTATTACACAACTTCTATATAGTCAAACTGGGCGACATGGACATGTTAGGCCAAAGGGCCTGTTTCCATGTTGTAAACTTCTATGATTCTATGATTCTAAAGATAAGACAATTATCAACTTAATCATCACAGACAGAACACCAACTTGGTTTTAAAATTACAATAGCACAACATTAACTGTGATCAACTTAGCATTGTATAATTCAGTTCAGATTACAGTATCACAATCTTAGCTGAATTCGATTTAATATAGCATCTGAGTAATATTCAATTTTAAGGACAGCAGCCCACGTTTAGCAAAGTTATCACTTGTCAGTTTGCATAGCAAAGTATCAAGTAGCAATCATGGGAGTAGATTTTTGAAATCAATGGAATAAAAATCAGGTGGGTTCGATAAAGATTACCGTCCAGGCAGTGAAAACGAAAACTTATCCCTGATCTTCCTGTCAAGCCTATATGTTGGATGATGTTGATAGAAAAACATACAACCTTTTTTGATCAGCTAGCAGCTTTACCACGGTATCAAAATAGTTCCACCTTTCTCTGCTTATCCTTACTAAAGAATAATTCCTGTGCTTGTTAAATAAAAGACACTTATATGATGGACAGTAGACCTGCTGCCACACATTATCAGCTAGGAATTTGATTATAAATCGACCTAATCCCTTTGGAATCAGTAAGAGACCAATGGATTTTCAAAGTTTGACATTTTTTACAAGGACAAAATTGGAGGAACTGCAGGAAAGAAAAACATATTCAAATTCTGACCTTCAAAATCTTTACTTTATGCTTATAAAAGATGACTTATATTGCATGATGTAAATCAAAGATTGCACAATTTTCATCTATATTTAATGCTAGCTCTTTAAATATATTTCCTAGTACGGTATATTTTTAAAATTCTAGCTGCTAACAAAAATCAAAAATTGCTGCTTATGAAAATGTATTTTTGGTTACATCATAACCACTTTGAAATGCAACAGTTCTTTAGATCACAGCACTTTAAGAAAGTGAATATGCATGGCAGTTGTGTGACAAAACACCTCTTTATAGAGCGGAAGGCATAAACCTATTTTAAATGTGTGTTATGCACAGTGCCTTAAAATGCAATTCAACATTACTCGGGACCTACTTTGGTCCATTCTGCAGCTTAATTATTGATTTAATTAGTGATTTCCTACTTGAATGCTAATGTTTAATACCAGGAATGAATTCACAGCACAAAATGTGACAGTGGTAATACCACCCAAATTAGATTTAATGGGGGAAAAATTTGATAAGAGTCACTTTCGGGCGGGGGTAGCGCTATGCGCTAGTACCCCGCGCCCAATGGACCCTACACAGGCAGCACGTGAACTTTGTGCTCCCTGCTACTTCCCATGATATCTCCGTGCAGCCAGCGCAACCCGCGCTGCTGAGAGGCTGCAGGGAGAAAAAGGAAGTTGGAAATGGGCCGTGCACAGCGCACGTCATCAGCAGTCTGCATCTCTTAAAGGTGCAGGTACACATTTCAAATGGCAGGTACACAGCTTACTTGGAGGAGGGAAAGATGGCCACGAGAATAGCAGGACTGGCACAAGAGAGAGCTCCACGCTTCCCTGATGATGCTTTGGAGGCTCTGGTGGAAGGCGTGGGCGAAAGGAGAGCCAACATGTACCGCAGGGTGACCGGAGACCCTCCAGACTGCAGCTCCACAGCCATTGGCAGGCTGTGGCGCAGGAAGGCAACGCCAGGGGCACTGCACCACGCATGTGGATGCAATGCCAAAAGACGTTCAATGATTTGACACGAGTGGTCAAGGTGAGCGAATGCAAGTGTCAAGTGGCACATCCTACCAACTGCACCACTGCTCCATGCACCACACTCCCCGTCACAGACCCACCAACAAACACAATGCTGCACTCGGCATGCTGCATCTCACCCGCACTTGGTACCACACTTGCAGGCCACACAACCACCACTCACAAGTCAAACAAACTGGCAGCTATTCTACCACAACAGGCACATCACCCACACACCTTGCAGGAGACTCAATGACACACTGTTCTCTGTCTTGCAAGAGAAGGTGGCGCATAACAGCCGGCAGCAGGAGAGACCTGAGGCTGGACGAGCACGTCTACACGTCCTCACCCCCCTAGAGGAGACGGTGCTGTGGATCATTGGGCAGGATGTCGCTGCAGCTGTCACAACATGCCGCGCTGGAGGTCCCGGCGAAGGGGGGGGTCTCTGCATATCTAATGCTCCTTCTCCTTTTCCACATCTCCCTCCTCCCGTAATCTTTTCTGACTCACGTGCTGCACATGCTGTCAACACACACCTCTTACTTGCTCCTCTCCCCCCTCCACAACTCAACCTGTTTCCCTTTGTCATTGCAGATACCCAAGAACACATGACGGCACCCTCCGAGGAGGAGGAGGAAGAGGGGGACACTGAAGCCACACTGTCACTCGATCTGACACTTGCTTCCACCAGCTCAGAGACTGACACTGTGCGTCCTTTGGAGGTTAGGTTAGAGGAGGGATCTGCACGTGGTGAATCACTGGGCACAAGTGCGCAGGAGCCGGGGCGGAGGGAACGGATACCACAGGTGCCAACTCGTTGGAGGGAGAGGTCGCTCACTAGTTCTGCTGCAGAGGAGTCAGATGAGGACTTCGACAGGCCAGGCTACAGAAGGCGGCTGATGGGCGTACACCACCAAATGCTTGGGGCACTGGAAAACCTGCCAGAAAGCCTGTGGACAGTGAGAAGGGGCATGGAGGAGTCCAGCTCCAACTTGGCACAGGGCTTTGCGCAGAGCTTGGAGCCCATCTTTTCCAACATGGAACGGGTGGTCACCTCCATCAGCACACCTGTGGAACCCACCATGATGCAGCGTCTGATGACTGATGTCACAGCATCCATTACAGCACAAACATCTGCCATCCAAGGTCTCACTGCTGCATTTGCAGCTCAGACTGCTGCTATTGTGGCTCTGGGGACCACTGTGGAACGGGGCTTCCAGGGCGTCACAGCACTCCAGTAATCCATTCTCCAGCCAATCAGCAGGATTGCTGAGGCGCCATCCTCTCTCAGGACAACAGCCTTCCTGCTCCCACCCCTGCCACTCTGCCAATGCCCCTGTAGTTGACTCTCGGCCAGCCAAGCCAGACTGCTGCAGCCCATGCTGAGATGGTGCAGTCTGAAGCCGGGCCCTCCCGGCCCAGAGCTGCTCAAGGTCGTCCTTCAAGGCCATCTGCACACTCCTCCATTGAAGGCCAGCAGCCTCCCACCACTCATGCTCCAGCTACTGGGGAAGCACCTCGTAGGAGCACTAGGATAGGTAAAGGCACACGCACAAAAGGCAGTAAGGGAATGCACAAGGGTGAATATTTCTGTCATGTTTGCATAATTTCATTTATTCATTGATAAATGAGACTTTGATTTTGCATTTGGTAGTGGTTTTTATTCATGTAATGAGCTGAGAGGGACACCAATGTGTAATCAGATGGAGGGTGATTTGATTGTCTTGTGGGAGCGGAAAGGTGGAGAGTGTAGGACTGTTGGTGAGTTGGGGGATATCGTTCAAATTATTGAGAGCGGGCACGGATCAGGCGGGCACACAGAGCCCTTGCAGACAAGGCGTGTGGGTCCTGTTGCACCCTTGCATCTTCCTCCACTTTCTCTTCCGGCTCCACTCCCTCCTCCTGCTCCTCCTCAGCCTCTTCCTCCTCCTGCTCCTCCGCCTCTTCCTCCTCAGCCTCTTCCTCCTCCGGCTCAGGGTCTTCTCCAATCATTGGTGGCAAAGGCTGGTCCCTCATGATGGTGAGGTTGTGCAGCATGCAGTATACCACCACAAATCTACCCACCCGCAATCCTCCTTGGTCATGTTGAGGTAAGAGAATTGGTCCCAGAAAGCCCTCATTGGGTAGGGCCTCCTGCTCAGTGCCCTGCGCCTCCTCGTCCTCCGTCACCTCGGAGCTTGACCTGCTATGCGTGACCTCTCTGCATGCCCCCAGTCGTGCTCAATGCCCAGCAGGAGCCCTATCAGACCGCCCAGGGTTGGCAGGAATGTTGTTCCACCAGGGTTGTAACTTTCTGACCCGTAAGGCAGTACCTGCCAAAGCACTCTCAAAGGTAGTTTAGGAACTCTCAGTAAGAATAGGGAGCTTCAAAAAACACTTCCTACTCCACCAGCAGCCAGAAGCAATAATCCAGCAACTAGCCTGAAACATCTGCATGGCCCCTTTAAATAGCGCTGGTGGGGGGTCCTTCAGGCACTGTAAAAAACATTTAGATGGTCGGGGATAAGATTGTGCATTGAGTTGAGCGTTAAGGTCCAAAATGATGTCTATCACTTTAAATCAGCATTGCCTCCTCCCGATATCCCCACCATCAGAGAAGCCAGTCTACAGCCAATTCGATTCACTCTACGTGATATCAAGAAACGGCTGAGTGCACTGGATGCAGCAAAGGCGATGGGCTCTGACAACATCCCAGCTGTAGTGCTGAAGACTTGTGCTCCAGAACTAGCTGCGCCTCTAGCCAAGCTGTTCCAGTACAGCTACAACACTGGCATCTACCCGACAATGTGGAAAATTGCCCAGCTATGTCCTGTCCACAAAAAGTAGGACAAATCTAATCCGGCCAATTATCGCCCCATCAGTCTACTCTCAATCATCAGCAAAGTGATGGAAGGTGTCGTCGACAGTGCTATCAAGCAGCACTTACTCACCAATAACCTGCTCACCGGTGCTCAGTTTGGGTTTCGCCAGGACCACTCGGCTCCAGACCTCATTACAGCCTTGGTCCAAATATGGACAAAAGAGCTGAATTCCAGAGGTGAGGTGAGAGTGACTGCCCTTGACATCAAGGCAGCATTTGACCGAGTGTGGCACCAAGGAGCCCTAGTAAAATTGAAGTCGATGGGAATAAGAGGGAAAACTCTCCAGTGGCTGGAGTCATACCTAGCACAGAGGAAGATGGTAGTGGTTGTTGGAGGCCAATCATCTCAATCCCAGGGCATTGCTGCTGGAGTTCCTCAGGGCAGTGTCCTAGGCCCAACCATCTTCAGCTGCTTCATCAATGACCTTCCCTCCATCATAAGGTCAGAAATGGGGATGATCGCTGATGATTGCACAGTGTTCCATTCACAACCCCTCAAAAAATGAAGCAGTCCGAGCCCGCATGCAGCAAGACTTGGACAACATCCAGGCTTGGGCTCATAAGTGGCAAGTAACATTCACGCCAGACAAGTGCCAGGCAATGACCATCTCCAACAAGAGAGAGTCTGACCACCTCCCCTTGACATTCAATGGCATTACCATCGCCGAATCCCCCACCATCAACATCCTGGGGGGTCACCATTGACCAGAAACTTAACTGGACCAGCCACATAAATACTGTGGCTACAAGAGCAGGTCAGAGGCTGGGTATTCTGTGGCAAGTGACTCACCTCCTGACTCCCCAAAGCCTTTCCACCATCTACAAGGCACAAGTCAGGAGTGTGATGGAATACTCTCCACTTGCCTGGATGAGTGCAGCTCCAACAACACTCAAGAAGCTCGCCACCATCCAGGACAAAGCAGCCCACTTGATTGGCACCCCATCCACCACCCTAAACATTCACTCCCTTCACCACCGGCGCACAGCGGCTGTAGTGTGTACCATCCACAGGATGCACTGCAGCAACTCGCCAAGGCTTCTTCGACAGCACCTCCCAAACCCGCGACCTCTACCACCTAGAAGGACAAGAGCAGCAGGCACATGGGAACAATGCTACCTGCACGTTCCCCTCCAAGTCACACACCATCCCGACTTGGAAATATATCGCCGTTCCTTCATCGTTGCTGGGTCAAAATCCTGGAACTCTCTTCCTAACAGCACTGTGGGAGAACCTTCACCACACGGACTGCAGCGGTTCAAGAAGGCGGCTCACCACCACCTTCTCAAGGGCAATTAGGGATGGGCAATAAATGCCGGCCTCGCCAGCAACACCCACATCCCATGAACGAATAAAAAAAACCACTGATTGCATGAATTTTCTCCCTACTTTACATGCTTCCAGCGTTCGGTATCTGTGCATACGTTAACTCCTATACCAAGATGGCGTCCGGCGCACGTCACGCTGGAAACACGCGTGTGCATCCAAGACGCCATCTTGGATGTCAAAAAGGCCGTGTAGCGCCGAAACAATGGGCGCTACTTGGCCCAATTTAGCGCCCAATGTTTCAGATTTTCCATCAAGTAATAATAGTGCAAAAATGCCATCGTTAAAAGGACGATCACTCCTATTGTTCTTTAACTACACTGTACACAGATTTACCAATACGAAGGAACTGACCCGTAAACCAGCTGTGAAATGGAACTGATCGTTACAAAACACTCTTCAGACTTAGCTTCAGTAGAATCCAATCTCCGCTTCATTTCTACTATCTTATCACCTCAATCCTCTATAACCTATTATCTGGTCTTTTTTTTCTTCAAAGGCCTCTCAGAAATCAAGTGACTTGAATTACACTTTGACCATCAGCAAGGTATGGATAAACTCAATGAAACTTGGCTTTTTCACATGTTCTTGTGACTCAGGTTACATGAGTACAGTACATCTGAAAGGAGACCCAGGATTGTTAGGGCTGATTTCCCTCTCTGTGATCCCTCTGGGCACCTGACAGGCGTGGCATACCAGAGGTGAGCTGCGCCCGAGAGTCCTGCAGCTACACTTCTGGCCGTCAGCATCGGGGCCTTCTGGCTGCTGCTCAGAGATCGTTTCGCTTGGGGGGGGATGGGGGGGAACCATTGTAAAAACACAGTCCCTTTTTCTTTTCATTTTTGCAGACCCTTTGATCTACCAGTGGGGGGGGGAATGTCCTGGGGTGAACCCCAAAGCCAGGTTTTTTCAGGTGCCCCTCTGGGTGCCACTCGGGCAGACGAAGAGGAATCTGAGGTAGGAGGCTGGCAACACAATAGTACCCACAAACTACTCAAAATTTCATGGTACATGGCAGCTGTAATAATTATTACTCTGGCTGTCTTCATTAGTTGGTGCTTTAGCCAAAACCCTATTGGGCACCTATAATTTTGAAGTAATGGAATCACACCTTATCCAATCTGATTAACTTTTCTTTATTTCTTCCCATTATCAGCAAGTTAAGTAGGACTTGCTTAATCATTCATTTGCCAGCAGTACAGTATGAACATACGCTTAATCTTAATTACATAATCCTATTTACTCTTTGCTGATACTCTCGTGTTGGAATTGCAAGTCAAGAGAGAACAAAGTCTAGAGGTAGAACAAAGTCTAGAGGTAGAGGTTTTCCTGAAAAATTTGACTCAACTCAACTACTTTCTAGCTTCAGTTAGCCAAAAGGCAAAACAAGCTAGCTATCATACTATTGATGTATTTAGCAAATCTATCACTGATGACTTCTTGCAGAGCTTATGTTTCTGATCCTTTGCAATCCTTATGCTTTCCCCAAGTAATACCAAAAGAATTTTTTTTTCTGTTTTAGGACACACATCCCAAAAAATTAATTTGGGGAATCATGAATTGGTTCTCCCCATAGATCTAATTAGATATTGCAAAAAGGATCCAAGTTACAAAAAATTGGACAGACTTCCAATGTAACAAAAAATAAGGGTGGGTGTGGTGTCTATCTTTATGCCACAAACATCACATCAGGGCTGTCACTAGAATTTCAGTGAAGTATAATAGGCGTTCAAAATTTCCATACTGTGGTCATTTCAACTGCAGTATAATTAGAGGTACTTCACTTCCAGACTTGGGTTCAAAATGCTGTAGGGATATCAAAACTAAATGTACAGACTGTGTGACAACATGCAAAGGATCCTACATGTCAAAGCAAGATTTGCTGGAAGTTGTCACGGTGCATTCATCCTTTGGAATTGGGCCCTCCCTGATCTTTCTGGAAAGATGGTCATATCAGTGGATGGTTTGTGGGTGACAAGGCACACCCTCTGCTCCATGTATACTGATAAGGGTTGCACGAACAAAGGCAGAGGAATGCTAGAACAAGGTACATGCCTCTACTAAAGTGGTCATCGAGAGGATATGTGGGGGCTTAAAGGGGCACTTTGGTACCTTGACAGGTTGGGAGGGACTTGTAGTATGCTGCAGCTCATCTATCCTACATAGTTGTAGCCTGCTATGCCCTTCACAACTTGCCATTGAAAAAGGCCTGGTCTTACACATTCCTGAGCAGGTGACCCTGGCAGCTTTGGAGACAGAAGAACATGAAGAAGAACATCAGGATAATCATCAATCAGAGATGTTCCTGTGACTGCTTCAACGGGCACGAGTGTACAGCTGACCACTGAGATTTCTCGACTGTTTAATACAGTCTACCTTTGTCACTGCTGTCTTAATGTCTTGTTCCCCACTTTCACATAAAAGATCAATCCTTCAATCCAGTACCCATCCTACAACATTACAACACATCAAGCCTCTTTGGCCCTACATAACCATGCCAATAATACTTGATCAAATCAGTACAACATAAGTGCTCCTCCCTTTTCTGTATGACTAATCTCTATGAATAACAGAGCAAGACAAATGTGCACAATCGCCTTTAATACAACAAACTCCAAAGTGAACAGAAACCAACCTACTCTTTTCTGATATTCCCCACAGTTGCTAAATGTGTCTTTCTTTCTCCTATTGTAGTGCTTGTTAAGCTGCAAAAAGCTCACGGGACTGAGGTGACCCTCCTCTCATGGTATCTTGCTCCTGGGATGGAGCCGTTGCTGGATGCCTCCCTGGAGCTTGCGTCTGGGCAGCCTAGTGTCACCTCCTACAAACCAATGGTGTGGTGATTTGAGGGGGATGGCCGGAGGCCTGTCATGTGCTGCGATACAGCAGCTTCAGGACTCCAGCCGTCACCATTCCACTGGTCTCTGGATCTGTGTCCCCACTGATCAGAGGGCCGGCTGGTCTAATGGCAGCCATCAGGTCCTAAAAGGCCTGAGAGATAGCAGCCTGCGATCCGGTCACCAGGATTTGGAGCCAAGTCCAGACAGTACTGTATATTCTGTCACCTACTGCCACCAGAGGTGCAGTCTGTGCTTCCATGGAGGTGGCGTCACTAACTGGTCCCTGGCTGCTTCTGAGGTGGTGCGCCTCTGCAGAATGTTACTTCCGGGTTTCACATCTCCAAGCTGCACAGTGGGCATACTGCACACTCAAATGACAAGCTAGGGACTGGAGTATTTAAAGGGCCATTGCAAACGTGGATTTTGAAGGAGAAAGGAGAAATGTTCAGAGATGCAGCATCACAACAGCAAGGCAGCAGCTCGCTTTAACGACTCCTCTCTTGATTTGCTACTGGCTGGTGTGAGGAGCAGGAGTAACATACTCTACCCGGCTGACAGGAGCAAGCGCCCTGCCTCTGCCACCAAGGCGTGGCTCGAGGTGGCAGAGGAGATCAGCAGCAGGAGCACAGTGGCAGGGTTGTGGGTACAATGTAGGGAGCGATGTAATGACCTAATCAGATCAGGAGAAGTGAGTACAGTTACTGATTCACCTACTTCCTGTGGTATACATTACCCCCCCATCTCACTGTGTCACCAAGCCTACTCCATCACATCACTCCTCACACCCACTTAAATCTCATCATCAACTTACCTTCACTTTCTGTGCACTTCCTCGCCTCCCCATTTGTGACGCAATGTCATGAACCTGTCTGATACTCATCCTCTGATGCATCTGTTTCATTGGCAGCCTCACCCAAAGCAATTCATCCATCGGGTGACCCCGTCATCCTCACTCACTCTCACATCTGTACTTTCTCCCCTAGTAAGAGAAGAGAGTGCAAAATGCACGGGAGAGGAGTAGGACTGGAGGGGGGACCTCCACAAATAGTGCCCCTGACAGAGGCAGAGGAGGAGGCCTTGGATCTGAGCTGCACGGTTGAATGCCTGGCCGTCAGACATGGCGAGACTGGCAACCCACAAACTGGTGACAGAACTTTAACATCCTTCACACACATCATGAATTGGTGTTGTCAATGATTGACCTGTTGCACACCGCAGTATGCTCAATGCAAACTAACATATGCGATGATTGTTATTGCTTTATGTTCTCTTCCAGGGCCTTCACCTTAAGTCTGTCTTGTACGTGGAAGAGGGCAGGGAAGTTGGACTCGCGCAAAATGAATGAATCATAGCAGCTGCCAGGGAATTTGGCACACACCTGCAGGAACCTCCTCCGGTGGTCGCAAACCAGATGTGCATTGATGGAGTGATATCCCTTTCGGATGATGAACATTCCTGGTTCATGTGGAAGCGCTCGGATTACTACGTGTGTGCAATCAATTTCACCCTGCGCCCGTGGGAAGCCAGCCAGTGAGTGGAAACCCACTGACCTTTCAGTCTGGCTGAAGTCGTCGCAGGGGAAGTTGACGTAATCGGATGACCTGGCAAACAAGCCATCTGTGATCTGTCGTATACACTTATGTTCAGATGACTGAGAGACCCTGGAGATATCACCGGTGGTGCCCCGGAAGGATCCTGAGGCAAAGAAATTGAGGACAGTGGTGACTTTAACTGCGACAGGCAATCCGTGGCCAGCAGCAGCTCTGCATGAAGGAGTGTGCAGATGTCTCCGACCACCTGGCGACTAATCTGAGCCTTCATAGGCACTGCTTCTCAGAGAGGTCCAGGAAGCTCAGCCTCTGCCTTTACATCCTGTCACATGGGTGGTGCCTCCTGCGACCTTGGCTCCTCCCTTGGTCCCCTCTCTGCTCTTCTGCAGGTCCTTATGGTGCACCTCTGTCTTGTAGACCTGCAACTCCCAGAACTGCACGCCATGCCTGATATGGATGGTGATGTGCCTCCTCCTCAGATGTACTGTGGAATAAATCCATTACACCCCCCCCATCTTGATGTTGTCAGTTTGAGGGGGTCCAAAATATAGGTAAATATGCATGAACAGAAGACTTCTCAGTGTGAACAAAGAAATCTAAGTCTAAACACTCCCAGCCAAAGGTTTGTCTGAGAGAACTGATTGCCCTGCTGCAAAAACTCACCTTTTCTTCATGTGCCAATCACTGGTTTAAAGATCCAAATGAGGGTCGGCTGCAACTCGCCTCTGTTTCCATGGCGTGTTGCAGAGGGCACAGGAGACACGCTCAGGAGAAGTTAAAATGGTTTATGTCGCTCAATACACAAAAAGTTAATCACCTTAAATGATTTAAATGCCTAAATTGGCCCTTTAAATATCGTCCCGCTGGCTTTAAGTGCTGGTGGGAATTCCGGGTGTCAGAAGCGCGCGCGCATCCAAACGCCTCTGGGTCAAACCCGGAATTGGATGCTTTGGAGCCGGAATGCGGTCTCGCTCCAAAAATGTAGCATTTTCACTGCCCATCAGCCCCAACTCACCCGTTCTTGGGGGTTAAAATTTACCCCCAGGTGTGAGATTGACCGGGTTGTGGCAGAGGAATGTGGGTCAGGACACTGGTCTAGCAACTCATGGATGGGCTTCATCTTCACTTTCTCTCCCTCTTCACCATATTCTCCCCGGCCTCGCCAGCCACATAATCAAGAGGAAGAACTTCCATCTCTCCACATCATCATCTCATCATCCTCCCATTCTGCCCACCATTGCTAAGGTGGATCTGCATGAAAGGAGGGTACAGGTTAAGAATGAGTTTGCATTACCACCTTGGGGTTAAGGTAACAGAGAAGGTGGTGGAAGCTTACGGCTGTGTGCTGCTTCACAGGAAAGCCATGTGAGCTTTGCAGATATGCAGCCATTAACCAGGTGGCAGCAGAGTTTTCCCAACTTCACCATCTCCCACAGATAGAGCACAGTGCCTCTCCAGCAGCTCCATGGCCTGCTCCTCTTAGGGGCTGAGCTACTTAATGTCAGAGATGTCCAATACAGCCCCCTGCCTTGCTTGGCCATTGTGCACAAGTTTCTCCTGCAACAAGATTGAGTGAATTAGGTTAAGAGTGGCCATTGAAGAATGTCTCCCAAGTGGCATCGGACAGCTAATGTAAGAGATCTGGTGGTATCAGCGAGTTAAAGTGGAGGAAGGTTTTTTTTAAGGGTCTGCATGTAAGTAAGTAAGTTTAAATCCCTCCATGGCCTTGCTCCTCCTGATCCCTGTAACCTCATCCAGCCTTACAACACTCTCCAAAGTCTCAGTTTTTCTGACTCTGACCTTTTGTGTATACTTTCCCTCCTTCGCACCACCATTGGCTGCCATGTCTTCAGACCACTAGGCCAACACTCTGGAATTCCTCCCCTGAATCCCTTCGCCTCTCCAACACGCTCTCCTCCTTTATGGCCCTCATTAAAACCCACCTCTTTGACCAAGAAAAATACACAGATAGGGTTAGATGAAGTAGGGTGGGAGGAGGATTGTGTGCAGCATAAACACCAGCACAGACCAGTTGGGCCGAATAGCCTGTTTCTGTGCTGTAAATTCTATGTAAAGCTTTTGGTCACCCCTACTAATATCTCCTTTGTCTCAGTGTCCATTTTACACCTCTGTGGAGCACCTTGGGACCAATATCTACTTTAAAGGCGCTATATAAAGGCAAGTTGTTGTTATAGTTATAGGCTCCCTATCCGATTTTCCTTCCAACTATATGAAAATGCCTGGCCTTTACTCAGCACTTCCTCACAGATCAAGAAACCAGCAGAGCAGGGCTTGAACCTGCAGCCTGTTACTGCATAGTTCCAAATTCAACTAATACATACAAATTCAGATTCAGGAACCACTATTGCTCCAGTTTTTGAAGTTGGCAGCATGTATGTGCAGAACTTGAAAACAAAAATGCCTTTCTTATGTAGTTTCATACAATTCCTTTAATGTTTTGTTGCACTGGAGTTGGAGATCTGGGTTCAGATCTCACAAACCTGCAAACATTTTTCATCAAGCTTGTTCCAGCACAATCAGAAGGCATTCTTTCTCAGATCACACTTGAGCAATCCTGTTACAGAACAGCAATGGCAGAGGGTGTGGAAATGTAGTAGTCACCTCAACTATCATCCAGAACATACCTCCTAGGAAGTCATGACTGGCAGGAAAATAGGGAATAGGAACAGGAAATAAATAACAGCAATGGCAAAGTTTGGTGAAGAAGAATGAACATGGAATGAGGCCGTAAAGACAATCCGATATTAAGATAGTCTTGTTAGAAGGATAAGCTAGACTTTAAAAGATAGATTCTGGAGACCACCCTATTGGCCTACTTGCTGGAAAATGCAACGTGTACGATGGAACTTAGCCACAAGGACTGGGAAGGTCCCAGATTGGATCTCTGTTGTGTGCTGAGATAACGGATATCAGTTAGAGCCACACTAAGTGGGGTGTCAGAAAAAGCCTCAGCAGTCCCAGTTTGAGGGGGCTGGGAGGAATCAACTATGTGAAAACCAGTTGAGAACAAGCTTGGCTTCTGTAACCACCACAGTTGAGTAGCCTGCCAACATTCACTGTCAAAAGTGAAAATGGCCACTTAAGTCTGGTATTCAAAGTGGTGCCACCAATTCTGGAACTGTAACCCAGCATAAGTTGCCACTTTCAGAGAAGTGGGATAAAGGAAGAAAATTGGAAGGAAAAAAAAAGCTAGGACTTGTCACTATATGATGAAATACTGCGAGGTATAATGACTTTTGAGGCCAACAATAGGCTCAAGTTGCTGTATGGAGGAAACTTTCAATTACAGCAGAGCTCTCCCTGTCCTGAAAATGGTTTCCAGGTCTGGCTGCAGGAGTCTGCAGAGTTTTGTCATGGCTCTTTGGAAAATCATAGGGCTTGATTTGAACTCTTGGGCTGGAACACGGCCTAGCAAGCAGCCAGCACGTCCGGAAGCAGTAACAGGGAAGCTCGGCCAATTTTAATGCCTGGACCTCATTAGTAAACCACTTCTGAACCAAAATGTCTGGGAAGTTGGTGAGAAGTGGCTGCCCGGCTGTTAAAATCGGGCGGCAGGAAGCTGCCACCAGAGACCCAGGGGAACGCTCCCAGCACAAGGAAAATGATCTGAGAGGGAATCCCGGTCAAGGGATGTGGAAAGCCCGGGCAGGGGAGGCCCATGGTTTCCTTGTGGGGCCCAGATAAACACTCCTGCTTCTTCTGGCCCACAAAGAAACCAAATAAATATTTTAAAACTTACCTTGCTGGGCTTCTTATGACCTTGGCTGCTGTTCCTAGCAGATTCTGCCTGGAAGGGAAGTCACCATTGCTCCCTGGCTCAGGCCTCAGGTTAAAATGGCAGATCGAGCCCTGATGATGTCATCGTAGCCTGATCTGCATATTTAAAGAGGACCCCGTAGGCTTGAGGTGGGCATCCTCGCTGCCTGCAATTTAGGCATTTAGGCGCTTCAACTCCATTATGGGCCTTGCTTTAATTTGCATGTTTTTCAGGGCCTAATTACAGGTGCGCAAGCTCTCAGCTCCAGAGGAATTTCCAGGTTGCACTATGGCGCGCCATGGACACTGGGTGTACAACAGCCCAAACTGTGAGGCACCAGCAAAAGACAGCTGCACCACGGGTATCGAACACCACGTTATCAGCAGCATAGAAATTTTGTTTACAAAAATATGTTTAAGAAATAGCAAAGGTATGAAGATTGACCCTGCTAATAACCTCTCTGCAGCCTGAAAAGTTCTCATTTATGGCTATTTTCTGAATTCAAGCAAATTTTTATCCACTGCCATACATTCCCTCCTATCCTCTGACTCCTCACCAACATGGAAATTTGCCAAGAAGCTTTCTGAAACTCCAAGTATATAATATTAAGTGCATTTAGTGCATTCAGGAAAACTCTCCTTTGGCTGGAGTCATACCTAGCACAAAGGAAGATGGTAATGGTTGTTGGAAGCCAATCATCTCAGTCCCAGGACATCACTGCAGGAATTCCTCAGGGCAGTGTCCCAGGCCCAACCATCTTCAGCTGCTTCAACAATGACCTTCCCTCCATCATAAGGTCAGAAGTGGGGATGTTCGCTGATGATTGCAGTGTTCAGTTCCATTAACAACCCCTCAGATAATGAAGCAGTATGTGCCTGCATGAAGCAAGACCTGGACAACAACCAGGTTTGGGCTCATAAGTGGCAAATAACATTCGCGCCAGACAAGCGCCAGGCAATGACCATCTCCAACAAGAGAGAGTCTAACCATCTCCCTTTGACATTCAATGGCATTACCATCGCCGAATCCCCCACCATCACCATTGACCAGAAACTTAACTGGACCAGTCACATAAATACGGTGGCTACAAGAGCAGATCCGAGGCTGGGTATTCTGTGGCTAGTGACTCACCTCCTGACTCCCAAAGCCTTTCCACCATCTACAAGACACAAGTCAGGAGTGTGATGGAATACTCTCCACTTGCCTGGATGAGTGCAGCTCCAACAACACTCAAGAAGCTCAACACCATCCAGGACAAAGCAGCCCCCTTGATTGGCATCCCATCCACCACCCTAAACATTCACTCCCTCCACCACCAGTGCACCGGAGCTGCAGTGTGTACTATCTACAAGATGCACTGCAGCAACTCGCCAAGGCTTCTTCGACAGCACCTCCCAAACCCATGACCTCTACCACCTAGAAGGACCAGGGCAGCAGGCACATGAGAACAACACCACCTGCATATTCCCCTCCAAGTCACACACCATCCCGACTTGGAAATATATCGCCGTTCCTTCATCGTCGCTGGGTCAAAATCCTGGAGCTCTCTACCTAACAGCGCTGTGGGAGAACCTTCAACACACGGATTGCAACGGTTCAAGAAGACAGCTCACCACCACCTTCTCAAGGGCAATTAGGGATGGGCAATAAATGTCAACCTTTCCAGCGA
Organism: Heptranchias perlo; assembly: GCF_035084215.1. NCBI lineage: Eukaryota > Metazoa > Chordata > Chondrichthyes > Hexanchiformes > Hexanchidae > Heptranchias > Heptranchias perlo. Next base: position 16,448,109 of record NC_090334.1, read on the forward strand.
CGCCCATATACCATGAACGAATAAAAAAAAATTCCCCTTCACCATGACATTAATATCTTTGAAAAACTCCAGCAGTTTGGTTAAACATAACCTCACTTTCCTAAACTCTATGCTGATTGTCCTTTAACAACTTGTGCTTTTCCAAATGCTCATGCGAAAGGACTTTCAAGATCATTTCAAAAGACTTTTCCTCCAACAGATATTTACCTTTCTAGTCTGGGGAATATTGTACCAGAGAGAATGAGACTCAAGTAACTTGCTTGTTGGCTGCACTTTGCAATTGAGTTACTGCCAGTAATTCTCTGTCAGACATCCTGGGCATGATTTTAACATTGAAAAACAAGTGCGTTGGGGGCATTCAAAATCGCAACCATTTCAGACCCACCCCAACCCGCCTCCAACCCACCCATTCCTGGTTTTCGCCGGAGCAGGACGAAGGGCAGGCGACCAACCCGCTCCCACGAGACGGGTTGGTGACTAAAACCTTTCAAGGAGCTGCGGGCCTCCATTTTTGCAGAACTTGTAATTTCAACCCCTGGGGGCCGGGATTCCCTGGCCTTCTCCTTCATGCCATGTGAAAGGAGGTGAGAAGGCGTGAAACAGCAGGTAAGTGCCTTTCTGGCATAGCTTGTGGGCCCAGAGGAGCAGGAGTGCTTCCCCCAGGCACAACAAGCCTACCTGCAATGACCCCCCAATGATCGCAGACCCCTGCCAACGATCACTGACTCCCCTCCACGGTCTCTAACCCCCCCCTCAACGATCGCAGACCCTCGCGATGACCCAACTCCAACGATCACAGACCCCCACGATGACCCCTGATCCCCCCAACAATCACAGACCTCCGCGATGACCCCCAATCCTGACACCCGCCCCCCCCCCCCGTGCCTGACCCTTGATCCTTCCCCCCATGACAGACTCCGCCCCGTGACCCCATGCCCACCAGTGCTCCCATGTTGACCCATGTCCCTATGCCCACCCATGCGACCCCCCCACCCCCCACCATCCATACAAACAAAGACTTACCTGAACTCGTCCGCTCCCTGGCTGCTCTTCTATCCGACTGAGACCAGCCTGTCAATCAGGCCGGTCAGCCGGACGGCAAACCGACATAAAAAAAAGACGTTGTTACGTCAAAATCGTAAGGACGATGGGGAAACCCGTACTTCCGGGTTTCCCATCCGCAATTTGACCCCCCCTCCCCCGCCCCCTTTCCGGCTCGGGATCAAAATCATGCCCCCAGTATTAGTTGGAGGATTTGTTTTGTTGTGCCTTCATTTAATGTTGCCAGTTAAGGCCATTTAATCGATTTATTTTGCTTTTCCGCTGGTTTTCGGGAAGATCTGGGGTGGCCGGAAGAAGAAAATTGGTCAGTAAGGCATGGCGCCAAATCCTCACCCATAACAACGCCCGTGAATACTTCCTCCTGAAGTGAGGTCAGTGACTGAGGGTGCCCACCCAACTACTGCCCGCCGCATGCAAATCAAATTTAATTGCTGCTGTCACGACAGATGTCCAACTTCCCTCCGTTGTTGCCTAACCTCCTCCAGCCCTACAGGAATCGATGCACCTTCCTAATGTTTTTTGCCACCATATCGTTCCTCGTTGCCTGCAATAATACCCCCTTTCAATCCAAGTCTCCTGCTTCTCCCCAGTGTTACGTCCACGGCAGCTGGGTGTTTTCCTTCAGGAGCCTTTGGGGACTGAGGTGGCCCTCATCTCAGGGCAGCTGAGGCCCTAGCTACTTTCTGCCACCGGTATCTGAGGGGGCTGGTGGGAGAATACACTTGCTATTCTGTCCTGAGAGGCAGATTCATTATGGGAGCGCCAAACTGCCAGACCACTAGGATTGGGCCTTGGCTCCAGCTACATATTAAAAACTGGGACTGCTTCCCAAATGGTACCAATCATGTCACTCAAAGCAAGATTCTTGTCTAACTCGTTTGGAGGCCAGAAGACAAAACCCTCTCCACTCTGGCACCCAAAGTGTATATAGCAGCAGTCACAAGTTATGCCTGTCAATATGTCCTTTGCTGCAAACATTTCTGGAGCTGCCACATGATCCGGGTGGTTCACAATGCTGAATACAAATCTATCAAAGTACCGCAGATATGATTAGTGGGCTCTTCTAACTGAGCCACCATCTGTAGCACATTCCAGTGCACTGTCCTCGGTACCTGTAAATATGTTTGATGTTGTACAAACATGCTTCCTTTAAATGCATGAATCCTGAGATCTAGGTTCAAATGCTCTTCTCTAGACCCTGCAGTCAGCAACAACTGCCATTGATGTTAGCTGTGGCTCATTTGGTAACACTCACACATCTGAGTCAAAAAGTTATGGGTTCAAGTCCCACTCTAGAGACTTGAGCACATAATCCAGGCTGATGCTCCCAGTACAGCACTAAAGGAATACTGCACTGTTGGAGGTGCTGTCTTTCAGACGAGACATTAAACCAAGGCCCCATCTACTCTCTCAAGATGGATGTAAATGATGCCATGGCACCATACAAAGAAGAGCAAGGGGGTTCTCCTTGGTGTCCTGGCTAATATTTATCCTTCAACCAACATCACTAAAAAACAGATTATCTGGTCATTATCTCATTGCTGTTTGTGGGACCTTGCTGTGCACAAATTGGCTGCCACATTTCGTATGTTATAACAGTGACTACACTTCATTGGTTGAAAAAGTGCTACAGACCTTAAAAATAATCCTGCCAGTGATAAATGGCCCTCATCAGTAATAGGGAATAAAACTGATTCTAAAAAAGATTAAACCCCAATAATATATTCATAACAGGACTTACAACATGATGGTGGTTTAAGAATTTAATGGATGGGTTTGCAAAGCTAGCATTTTATATCCTTTTACACCATCTGACAAAATGTAGATGTAGTTTCAGTTAAGAAGGCTGTAGTACTTCTTAATGTTTATTGATTGCTGTCAGCCAATGCAAAAACCATAGCTGTCTAGAAATGCCTAGAGATAATTTAATATTGCAGCAAAATCAATTAACGTGATCCTGTTTTTACCATTTACATGCAGCTTCCCCTTCTGGCCAAAAGGGTGGAATACTCTGAGTGCAGGCTCCACTTCACCCCTTATTTCTACCAATGCATTTTAAACAAACTCTTTACTTACTGTATAGCACTGCTGACTCTCTCTGCTCCCTAGTCCCCCACAGTGGTTGGTGATATGTACAGGTAATCGCTCAGCCTGCACTCAAGTCACTGGGGGTTATTTTTGAGGACTTACCTATTGCCAACACATTAGAAGTCTGTGCCTGCTGTTTTTTGGACAGCAGCCAGCAGGCCCCTCAGCTTGCAGCCATTACTGCTTCCAGAGACCCCAATTTTGGGTGCAGGCACCTGCACCTCTGGAAATTTGGGCCAAAGCTAATTTCCAGTACCCAGAAAGCCAGGCAGTTTCAGGTCACATCAGGCAGAGTGCACTTTGCGTGCACTTCACTTGACCTGTGCCAGGTGGGTGAAGCAATACTAGGGCCAAGGTTACTGCCAGACCAGTGAAGATCCATTTATCACAGCCTTAAAATCTATTAACTATACAGAACTCGACATAGCACCACAAATCGGTAGGACAACTGGTTCCAAGCTGCAATGTCCCACAGCGAATATTTCTTACCTCATCCAGATCAGTGAAGCAGAGCAGTGGCTGGATGCTCACTAGGAGGAACGGCAAAGGGTTGTTACCGTCTGCTAAATCCAAAACTGGGCAGATGGGGTGGGAATCAAGGGGGGGGGATCGTGGATTTGATCCCCCGTGTTTGCTTTCTTGATGATCAAAATAAACAACAATGAAAATTTTAGTGACCTTAATAAGTAAATGGGGGAACAGAAATAGACTTTAATTTTAAAAATCAGACTTTTTGGGGTTGAAGTGGCTGTATGAGCATTGTCTTAAGAATCTTGTCCACTAATGTCTAGTGTAGAAAGGTACTGAAATAAGGGTCCTTGAGCTGATTAAAATACTTGGCTATAGAGACTATGCCACGGGTGTATAAACTATGGTGCATGGGCCATACCTGGCATGCCAACCCCGACAATCCAGCCTAGTCCAGGCAACTCATTTCTATTTGCATTCAGATGTCTTATTCGTTGGTTTGTGCTGTTTGAATTTCATGAGGGTGGAGGTTTGGAAGGAGCACTGTTGCCTCATTGCTGGATATATCCTAAATCAGCATACCCAAGTACTATTGGTATTAGCAGCATATGATAGGTGTAAACTATTGGAACATAGCATTGATTTTACAAAAATGTGCTGCCATTGGGGAGGCTTGCTCACACGGAGTGCATATTGGGAAATCATAGGCATTATCCCCGTGATTTTCTGTCCATGAAAATTCCATCCACTATAAACTGGAGTAGGCCTACCTTGTCTGTGATTTTATTAGCCATATTAGCTCTATCTTTTGAATCCCAATTTCCAGCCTTTTATCCATATCCCTTATTACCGTTACTTCCCAAGAGAGCACCTTATGTCCCATGGAGTCCTTAACGTTCAACTGAATTACCGAGCAGGCAGACGTAGGCCTTGTTTTAATGCCTCATCCTAAGTGCAGCACCCCTGGCAATGCAATACTCCCAACATGGGAATGTCAACAGGCCTGATAGCTGGGTCCAAATCCAGTACTTACTCTACATCCACACACTTTCACTGCAGTCACGATCAAGAGTGGAAATCCTGGCTTATTTTTATCCTCCCACAGCCAAGGTGCTGAAGCCAATTGCAGCAGCCGTACCAGCTTTCCAGCTAAGGTGTACTAATTTCAAATGGATAGGAGAATCAATCTTGAGGCCTCCCTGGTCTGTATGGCTCAGCTACACATCAAGCAGTGCATTCACTCACCGAGCTAGCGGGGACACTTTCTTAACAATAGGAATGAGCAAATCCCAACTAGTTTTATGGTTTCGACGTGGATGATGTGCTCAGTATTGAAATACTGGGAATGAAATATCAAGAAAGTGCTGGTTGTATATCCATTCGAACTTGACAACTCCTACATTTTAAGTAAATATTTAGGCAAATTATTCTATTATTCCCTTTCCTTAAGTCTCCCCTCCACCAAACACCTTTCCCGGGTGAGAGGAAAGACTGGAGTCCTGTTCCAAGGCCGTTCTCCAGAACCAATGCTCCAGAACCAATGCTGTTCTCCAGACAGCCACAAGGGAGTGCACAAAATACCCCGGGATGAATCATCCTCTGATTTTTCTCTCCCTTCTTATGCATGACCTATAGCCTTTGCCACTTACTACAAGCAAGACTGAGAACTTGCCATGTAGTGAAATCACACCCTACCACATGAAATGCATGGTGATGGGTCTCTAATGGGCTATGTCAGTCACCAAGCTGTTAGTTTCCAATCTTATGTTCAGAAACGTGATCTATTTTATTCAGTTTATCCAATATCAGAACCTGTCTCAGTCAGGTACACTTATGGCATTTTCCTTCTGTTTTTGGGCAATTGAATTATATTGATTAAACTGAATGATCTGTTAGCAGAGTTCATTTTCTTGTGTCTGCCCAGATTAAGTGCTTTTAGCTAGTCTGATGCCCAGCACTATAAAAAAAATCAATCAAGGATGTCTTTTCACACCTTCATCATACAGCACTAATCTGCAATAATTTACCCACTCTTAAAATGCAAAATCAATGTCATTACATACACATTAAAGTAAGTGCAATGGTTTCTTTGTACTGTTTTTCAAATACTATCAGCACAAGCAATTAGTCTCACCTGGAACACTAAATCCAAATCCAGGTACTGTCCTCTGTGAGAGTTGAGTCACCTTACAGATGATGGGATCAATACTAATGCTGCTGAAGATAAATTGAATATTGGGTTATAGTGATTACAGAAGGAACGGGTCAATATTGTAGGTGTATGCATCTCAAAAAGTTTATTGTTAAGAGGCGTCGAACTCTGGTTATAAATTAATAGCGCTGATCAGAACAATCAATATTAGTGCAATTTCTGAGGCTGTGGTGCTGAACACACCCCATCCAACCCTGCTCACTGATTTTGATGAGAGCACCAGTGTGCTGGGAACTGAAGCTGAACACGACAGCGCCCCAGTTTCAGAACAGTGCAAAGGTTACGGCCCCAATCAGAAGGCCAGCTATTGTGTCATGAAGTTTTAAAATCCTTTTCTTACAGCTTATACAGGAAGTATTCTTCCAATTTATGTTACGTAAGGAATATTGTGAAAAATCTGGTAGCATGCACACCTAATTCACTGTTGATTTTTAACTCCATGGAAATGCATTGTTTCCATTCTAATACCAGGGAGCCATTCCTCTGGTACCAGATATGGACACAACAGGAAGCAGCTCCAAGGGGAATCCCACAGATTAGCATCAAGGGTTAGCCTTGATTACATAGAAATTACAACATGGAAACAGGCAGTTCAGCCCAAGCAGTCTATGTTGATGTTTATCCTCCATACAAGTAGTAGTTCTAATCTTGACTTTTACAATCTATACCTCTTGCCATAAAACCCAATTTTCCAGCAACTTTTTTATGGCCTTATTCACTTGAGGTGCTGCTTTACGGTCTTGTGAACTTGAACCCCCAAATCCCTTTGCTTTTCCACATCACCCAGGCTTTCCCCCGTTCAAAGTATAATTACTACTTTTATACTGAGGTACCTTGTCAAAAGCTTTCTGAAAGTCCATGTACACCACATCCACTGCATTTCCCCCATTCACCATATCTGTCACCTCCTCAAAGAACAACATCAGGTTTGTCAAGCACGATCTTCCTTTCTGACATTTGTGTTGGTTGCTTGTAATTATTTTTTCTTCATCTAAGTATTTAATAATTTCATCTTCAATTAAAGGGTCTAAAATTTTCCTACCACAGATGTTAAACTAACTGACCTATAAATATTCAGGTTAACTCTGACTCCCTTTTTGAAAATGAATATTTCATTGGCCACTTGTCAGTCCTCCGGCAAACATCCACTCTCAATAGAACCCGGAAATATAAGTTCTAGAGCCGCCACCATGTCTTCCGCTATTTTCCTCAGGATCCTCAGATGTATCTATCCCATCAGGTCCGGTCAGATCCAACTAGGAACTAGGTGGCTGAACTAGGAAGACGCAGTACCAGCTGAATACTGTTGTGCAACCACTGACTACTTGCCACTCAACACAACAAATATATTTCTTAAAGTGCATCAATTCTATTCTTACACACTTGAAAATAAACATACTATGTAAAATTCGGGTTGACGCTTAAATCAACCACTCCTTATAATTTCACAAAACAATATACATTTTGAAGTGAGGACCTTTAAAATGCATAGTGCCAAAAAGTCTGCTCAGACTGATCACCCGAATGAATTTTTTTTTTAAGAGATGGCTATTTTCCAATAATTCCTCCGCATTCATTGCGTTATCTCTAGTTGGGCTTGCTTAAGTCACTTCATAATATTTAAGAGTTAACCATGTAGTGTGGGATTGGAGTACACGTGTAGGCCAGACTGGGTAGGGATAGCAAGTTACTTCCCTGAAAGATATCGGTGAACTAATTGACATCCAGCAGCTTTCATGATTACCAACTTTCCATAATGGGATTTTGAAATCATAACCTGTGGGTTTCTAGTCCAGTACCATAACTAGTATGCTACTGTATCCTATAAGGAATCAATGGAATTCAACCCACTGATCCCTTTTGAAAGGTCCCAGACCTTACCCTTGAAGCTGAAGTCTGCAAGTGTATTTTTCTTTGGCCTGTTTGGGACGGGCACTATTAAAGTGCCCTTGCAGGTCCTGGCATCCCGCCGTAACCATGGAAATGATCCCATCCCCGCAATTGGGAAAGGGTGCATGGTCTTGGTGCATGGGTGGACGGTAGTTCCACTCCACCTCACTTCTACCAGAAGTGCAGGACCCTTGGAATTCAGGCCCATTAACCTCTATTCCATTACTCCAGTGTTAACTTGGTATCTATGTATGAATGAAAAGTTCTGGACACATAGTTCTGGACACCAGTGTCTGCAAAATATGCCAGCAATGTTAGACCACTAGAGCAAATTTAAGTGCTTCTTTTGTTTGTTTTCTGCCACTAGATCGAGCAATGTTTTTTACAAATGGCACTTGGACATGTTGTTCTTAACAGGAAAATAACACAACCCTTATTACCTCTCTCCCCAACAATAAAAAAAATGTTTTCAGCACATTGTTAGATTAGCAATAGACAAGAGATTCACACAAGATTGGCTTGGTGAGTTAGAGCCTCAACAACCATCTATACAAAATTCAAAGTAATTGTTCTGACTTGTAATCAAACACCCTTGAGTGACCCAGGTATTTTTAGTGCAACTTGGACTCTTTCTGGTTGGTAATAGCCCTTTCTTTAGAAAAGAACACCTTTTTTGACATTGTTAGCTTAACAACAGGTCTCACAGTGGATTAGTACTAGATATGCTTATTTTTAAAATAAAAGCTTGCCATGCCAAAAGACAAGACACCAATGATTCAAAAGACAACTCCACCCTAATAATTGTGGATAAACTAAAAGATCACTTTCAATGACAGTGTTTTTATTTTATTTTGATTTGCGCCCAATTGAACCTAGCTGCTTCTGTCAGAATCTACACACATCAATAATGATCCTTTTTGATGCAGAAAATAATTTTGCTTTCCTTCTTCAGGACAGTACCCAGCAAGTTACATTGTTTTACGTCATGTTTTATGACAGACAGAAATGACAAGATACAGTTCCCGGTCAGATTTAGCACTCTCCCAATGGGAAACTTCCCAATGAAGTAGTTTATACGCCCCCTAATAGTAGCTATCGTTGGACAGAGTATTAATCATGAAATAAGAGGAGCTTGTAACAAAGGTAATGCAGTAATCGTGGGGGACTTTAATCTTCATATAAACAGGGCAAATCAAATTGGCAAGGTAGTCTGGAGGACGAGTTCATGGAATGCATTCGAGACGGTTTCCTGGAACAATACATCATGGAATCAGGAAACAAGCTATTTTAGATCTTGTCTTGTGTAATGAGACAGGGTTAATTAGTAATCTCACAGTAAAGGATCCTCTGGGGAAGAGTGATCATAATATGATAGAATTTCACAATGAGATTGAGATTGATGTACTTAAGTCAGAAACTAGTGTCTTAAACTTAAATAAAGCCAATTACATAGGTATGAGGGGCGAGTTGGCTAAGGTAGATTGGGAAATTAGATTGAAGGGTATGATGGTTAATAAACAATGGTAAACATTTAAAGAAATATTTCAATATTCTCAACAAATACACATTCCATTGAGAAATAAAAATTTCACAGGAAAAGTGATCCATCCGTGGCTAACTAAAGAAGTTAAGGATAACATTAGTTTAAATAAAGAGGCCTATAATGTTGCGAAGAAGAGTAGTTAGTCCGAGGATTGGGAGCGTTTTAGAAATCAGCAAAGGACAACCAAAAAATTGATAAAAAGGAAGAAAATAGAATATGAACGTAAACTAGCAAGAAATATAAAAACAGATTGTAAGAGCTTCTACAAGTATGTAAAAAGGAAGAGAGTAGTGAAAGTAAACGTTGGTCCCTTCGAGGCTGAGACAGGAGAAATTATAATGGGGAATCAGGAAATGGCAGGTGAGTTAAACAAATATTTTGTATCTGTCTTCACAGTAGAAGGCACAAAAAGAAACTGGAAATAGTGGGGAACCAAGGGGTTAATGAGAGTGAGGAACTTAAAGTAATTAATATCAGTAGAGAAAAAGTACTGGAGAAACTAATGGGACTAAAAGTCGATAAATCCCCTGGGCCTGATGGCCTACATCCAAGGGTTTTAACAGAGGTGGCTGGAGAGATAGTGGATGCATTGGTTATGATCTTCCAAAATTCCCTAGATTCTAGAACGGTCCCAGTGGACTGGAAGGTAGCAAAAGTAACCCCGCTATTCAAGAAAGGAGGGAGAGAGAAAACAGGGAACTGCAGACCAGTTAGCCTGACATCAGTCATCGGGTAAATGCTGGAATCCATTATTAAGGAAGTGGTAACAGGGCACTTAGAAAATCATAATATGATTAGGCAGAGTCACCATGGTTTTATGAAAGGGAAATTGTGTTTGACAAATTTATTAGAGTTTTTTGAAGGTATAACTAGCAGCATAGATAAAGGGGAACCAGTGGATGTAGTATATTTGGATTTTCAAAAGGCATTCAATAAGGTGCCACATAAAAGGTTGTTACGCAAGATAAGGGCTCATGGGGTTGGGGACAATATATTAGCATGGATAGAGGATTGGTTAAAGGACAGAAAACAGAGAGTAGGGATAAACGGCTGGCACACTGTAACTAATGGGATGCCACAAGGATCGGTGCTTGGGCCTCAGCTATTTACAATCTATAGTAATGACTTAGATGAAGAGACCAAGTGTAATGTATCCAAGTTTGCTGACGGTACAAAGCTAGGTGGGAAAGTAAGCTTGAAGAGGACACAAAGAGTCTGCAAAGGGATATAGACAGGTGAAGTGAGTGGGCAAGAAGGTGGCAGATGGGGTATAATGTGGGGAAATGTGAGGTTATTCACTTTGGTAGAAAGAATAGAAGAACAGAATATTTTTTAAATGATGAGAAACTAGTAAATGTTGGAGTTCAGGGAGACTTGGGTGTCCTCATACAAAAAACACAAAAAATTAGCATGCAGGGAAAGCAAGCAATTAGGAAAGCAAATGGAATGTTGGCCTTTATTGCAAGCAGGTTGGAGTACAAGAGTAAGGAAGTCTTACTACAATTGTAGAGGGCTTTGGTGAGACCTCACCTGGAGTACTGCGTATAGTTTTGGTCTCCTTATCTGAGGAAGGGTATACTTGCCTTAGAGGCGGTGCAACAAAGGTTCACTAGATTAATTCCTGGGATGAGAGGGTTGTCCTAAGAGGAGAGATTGAGTAGAATGGGCCTCTACTCTCTGGAGTTTAGAAGAATGAGAGGTGATCTCATTGAAACATATAAGATTCGGAGGGGGCTTGACAGGATAGATGCTGAAAGGTTGTTTCCCATGGCTGGAGAGTCTAGAACCAGGGGCATAGTCACAGGATAAGGGGTTGGCCATTTAAGACTGAGATGAGGAGGAATTTGTTCACTCAGATGGTTGTGAATCTTTAGAATTCTCTACCCCAGAGAGCTGTGGATGCTGTTGAGTCGTTGAGTATATTCAAAGCTGAGATGGATAGATTTTTGGACTCTACAGGAATCAAGGGATATGGGGATCAGGCAGTAAAGTGGAGTTGAGGTAGAAGATCAGCCATGATCTGATTGAATGGCGGAGCAGGCTCGAGAGGCCATACGGCCTACTCCTGCTCCTATTTCTTATGTTCTTAAGAAGCTTATAGTACCCATCACAAATTGCAATTCAAAGATGACGGGTAGAATCTCCCCCCATTTTTTCTAAAGCTGAGATTCAGATTGGCAACCATACAGAGCTAAAAACATGACATGGATCTGCACTCCTACCACCATTCTTGGGGTTGTAATTTGCAAAAATTAAGAACTGTAGAATGGAGACAACAGCATTTGTTAGTTTGTCAAACATTTCTCAATCCCAATGCATGCTGCAAATGAAATATCTTCAAAATGCATTAGACCAGAAGTACAATTTTTTTTTCTTCTTTGGAACACTATTTCTTTAATAAACTGTACTGTGCAGAAGATTCAACCATTACAGTTTACATTAAATTGAATTAATAAATTTAATAATAGCACTGGAACAAAAACAAATAAAACAAATAAGAAAATTCAAAAATAAAACAGGGCTCAACATGAGCACGTGCTAGCATATTCCAAAGCATCAAAGTAGAATTTACAGGCAAGTGCAACGTTTGGTGCACTTGGCAAAGGAGAAGGGCAGTTTTTTTTCACCTTCCAACCCATGCAAGAACTTTGACTTGTGTAAAAAGCAGCACTGTTACTTTCCTGAGGTGCAGGCAAGAGAGAGCTCTTGGTGCATGTGGAATGGGAGAAAGAAACATTGAGCCTTGAGGGGCTTCAGAAGAATAGGGATTCATGGAGGACGGAGGGTAAAGGCTTGAGTATACTCACAAGTATGGACTTTTGGAAAGGATAGAGATCAGAGCAAGTCTGGTTACCAAAAAAAGTTGGTGATTTCTCTTCACCTGAGCTACCTGATGTAGCTCTACTCAGTCTTCACAAGCAGAGACAAAAAGGAACCAGTAACTAAAATATATGATGCCCATGAAAATCAGATAAGGGGCAGGAATGCTCTTCATTAGCATCTCCTAGGCCTCAAAATGTTTTGCAAAGACTTTATTGCGATCATGGAAAAGGGAAATGCAGTGAATGTTACATAGTAAAATGCTGAAGATGCTTTTTTGACAAGGAACTTTAGATGTAATTACTAAAGTAAAGAATCCTAAAATATGCGATAAAGTGGAGCACTGAATAGAAAACTGGGTTAAGTAGAAAACAGAGCTTTGCCATGGCTGAAATTTTAAAGCAAATAATGAGGGGCAACGCAACCATTTAGAATAATTTAGATCTTTTAGGAAACTGGGCCAGTAGATGGCAAATGAAATTCGATGTAGTTGAATGGCAAATTATTGTATGGGAACAAGGAACAAAAATATGGGGGTAGATACAGGTCGTCACTTCGGTCATTTTCCGCGTGGAAAACGGGGGCAAAGTGACGTCATATTGACCGTGGACGATTTTCAGGGGTCCAGGGGGCCCACCTAAAAGAGGCATTATGCCCCTTGCCAATGCTAATGAAAGGCCAATGCCTGTTTTAGGACTCCTCATGGAAATTGGGCTGCCCTGAATGGACCAGGTGCAGGGCCTGCAGCGGGCTTTGCTGGCATGGATGTGGTCACCACCAAAAAAGGTAAGTAAAAATGTTTTAATTTTAGTGTGGAGCCAGGAAAAGTAGGAGTGCTCCTCTCGGCTCCACAGCACTCTTGATGGCCGCTGCCAGCTGCGATAGTCCCACCCCTCCCCCACTCTCCCAGGACCTACTGAAGGTTGATGCTGGCGAGGGGACAAGCAATCCAAAATTCAATCCTCCTGAAGGGCAAGCTGCCAAAGGGGGAACAGCAGGTGCTGGCAGCTCACCCAGAATATTTAGATAAGGCCCGCAGCCCAATTTCAGCCTGAACGTGGGCCTCTCAGTTTGGTGTGTACTAAGTCTGAAAACAGGCCCGGACAAATTTCTACCCAAGGAATCAGAGTTATGTAGCATACTGCTTAGGAAAGAATTTAGGGATTATTGTGGAAAATTCATTGAAATCAACCACCCAACATTTACCTGCAAACAAAGGACTGTATCGAGTTGCATTAGCCGAGAAATAGAACACAAATTAGAAGAGGTCATTGTTATGATATATGACACTGATTATACACTAATTGAACTTTGTGTGTAGTAGTAGTCCCCTTCCTATTGGAAGCACATTGCAGTCCTGAGAGGAAGCATTGCACAGTAACCAAGAAAACACCAGGAGTTTGAGGAAGATGGACATATTTTCATTGGAAAGGAGATGACATTCAGGTGACCTTACGGCAGTTTTCAAAAATATGAAGGGGATTGATAAATTGATGCAGATAAATTGCTCAGATCAACAAAAATTTCAATAATGGGGTCACGGGACTATGCTTTCTTGTTAGTAATTCTGGTGAAAAAGTAGTGTCAAGTATAAAGCAGTGTTCAGCACTGTGCATGTACCATGTCTACTTTTTCAATAAAATTAGCAAATGGAAGAAAATATAGTCCAGGATTTAAAAATCAACAATAGGGAACTTAGGTAGAATTATTTCACACAAAGAGTAATAGATGTTTACAATAAGTTCCCAGGAAAACTCCCTGCAGTAAATATTATAAGTGAGTTGAAGACATAGCTTGATGTGGTTCTGGAGAAAGATGGGAGTAATGGATGTTGGGTGAAGGTGGAGTTGAAATAAACTAAAGAGAGAGACTTGTTGGGCTAAATGCTCTTGTTCTGCTCCCGAAATGTCCTATGAACCCAACTGAGATCTCAGTAATAGCATGTTATGTCACAATGAATTGTGAACCATCCAGGTGGTTAGCTAGGACATTTTAGATTGGACTGATTCTGTGAAGCACCATGTAATTCGCTGAGAGCTACATTCAATTGTCAACCACTGAGAGCTCAGCAAAAGCATGTTACATTGCACTGAAGCGTAAACCACAGGAGATGAGAGAACGTGTTCCACAATGTTGAATTGTGACCCCTCTCTCAGAGATCAGCAACAGCATGTTACACCATAGTAAATTGTAAACCCCATGAAGTATATGCTATGTTGCAATGAAGCGTGACAAGATATCCCCCTCCAGGTGCTCAGCAACAGTGTGTGGCAGGCAATCCTAGTCTGGATATGGATTTAGGTTTTCATCCAAAATGGGAAGCACAGAAGCAAATGTTTAATAACATTTAACATCAAGTTCCACTGAGGCAGTATATGCACAGAATTAACTTTCCAAAGGTGTTTCATGCTGCCATTGTAAGACCTGAGGTAGTTACTCCCTCTTGGTTTCAGATATCAAGTGAAATTCAAACACCCAATAGGTAAGTGAATAGATTCTAATAAGTACTGCAGGCCTCTCACAGTTGCAGCATTCAATTAACACGACTGAGCTGACAATTATAAAAACAAACATCTGAACACTTATGACCAATTATAGTTCAACCCTTACAATGCTACCCTGATAAGACAGCCAGCACATTACAGTAGCATCCATCACACCAGCTTTATGTTGCACTTAGATGGGAAATTTGCAGCATATCACGGTAAATATGCAAAAAATAGTCCGTCAAATGAAGCATTTCTCTCATAGTGTAAAGTATTCTAAACACAAAAAAGCTTGTCTCAACACCATGTGATCATTGCTGATGTGAAATGTATGTATCAAGAAACAAAATGTAATCATTCCGAAATGTTTTAAAATGTTTCTTTCTCTTTTTCTGTAAATTTTTGCCGATACCAGGAGTTTGCTCCACTTGAGCCACTTCAACTTTCAACGCCTAGACTTCCTTCTCTCTGCACACTGCAGATCGGAGGAGACTACATATAGTCAATACAACATTAAATGAATGCAGTTATAGTTCCTACATTACAATTGACACTTAAAAGTACTTCATTGACTGTAAAGTGCTTTGGAACACGCTGAGGCTGTGAAAGGCGCTGTATAACTGCAAGTACTTTCTTTCTTTTTCGATATGAAACTGGCTTCACTTTCATACAATACATGTGATCCTTCATCCTACTACAAGGGGTCAATTTTCGGATGCCGAGTGGGTGCGTTCGTGGCGGAGGGGCTGCTAAAATTGGGGATTCCCAGGGCGGGTCCGGAGCCTGGCTCCAATCCGCCCACTTCCGGGTTCCCTAATGACGCGCTTAGATGCGTGCGCAGCCCCCGCATGCGGGACTCCCAGGGGCAATTAAAGCCGGCGGGATCCCACTTAAGGCGATTATTTTGATAGTTCAGGTTGTTTGCAGACCTGATTGGAAGGATATTTTAGGAAGGGTGGGGTTTTCATGTCAACAGAGCGTGTTTCCCGTGCTGGGGGAAACGCTCCCAGTTGAAACAGACGTGTTGCAGCCACCAGTCAGTGGGAGCTGCAAAGGTCCATTTGGCAGGTCGGGGGGAGACCCTTACTCATTGCAGGAGGCCACTCTGTCACGTTGGACAAAGTTTGGCCTCCACCACCCTCCTCCTAACACTAAAATTCACAAACTTGCAACCTCAACCCCGGTGTGCAGACACATTTACCTACCTTGCGGACCCCCTCAAACGTACATCTTCCAGATGGGGGGGGACGCCATAGCTGCAGTCATGACCTCATCGGAGGACGAACAGCATCACAGCACAATGCTGTGACACATCTGCCTGCACAGCAGGAGGGAGGGCAACCGCAGAGAGAGATGCGTCGCAGAAGCATCTACAGACCGAGGCTCAGCTTCCTGGACCTCTCTGAGGAGCAGTGCATACGGAGGCTCAGAGTCAGTCGCCAGGTAGTCGCGGACATCTGCAGCCTCCTTAATGACGAACTGCTCCCGGATGGACCAAGCAGCATTTTCTTACCTGTCGCTGTCAAAATCACCACTGCCCTCAACTTCATCATCTCCGGATCCTTCCAGGGTGCCACTGGGACATTGCCGGGGTCTCTCAGTTGTCTACACACAAGTGTATAAGGCAGGTCACCGACGGCTTGTTCTGCAGGTCCTCGCACTATATCAACTTCCCCATGGATGACCTCAGCCAGACGGAAAGGGCAGTGGGATTCCACGCTGTGGCTGGATTCCCACGGGTTCAGGGTGGAATCGATTGCACTGATTTAGCAATACGAGCACCTCCACATGAGCCAGGACTGTTCATCAACAGGAAGGGCTATCACTCCATGAATACTCAGCTCACCTGTGACCACCGCAAGAGATTCCTTCATGTGCGCGCCAGATACCCTGGCAGCTGCCACAATTCCTTCATCCACAGGGAGTCCAACATCCCGCCCCTCTTCCACGCACCGAACACCCGCAAGGGCTGGCTCCTCGGGGACAAGGGATACCCCCTGCACATGTGGCTTATGACACCTCTGAGGAACCCCAACACCGGGCCACAGCGTTGAAATAACAACAGCCACATCGCTACCAGATGTACAATTGAGCGTGCTATAGGGCTGCTCAAGATGCGCTTCAGGTGCCTTGATCGTTCTGGGGGAGCAGTTCAATGCGCACCAGACAGAGTGGGACACATTATAGTCGTCTGTTGTGCCCTGCACAACATGGCACAACAGAGAGGGGTGCCGCTGGAGGAGGCCCCATCCACATCTGCCACCCACATTGAGGAGGAGGAGGCCGAGGAGGAGGAGGCCGAGGCGGAGGAGCAACCCATGGGCAGAACAGCGGCTCACCTGGCTGCTCATGAGGCCAGGGAGTCACTGATCTGTGAATAGTTCTCCTAACATCAGCCAGTGTGAAGAGCCCAGTCCTCATCACCTGGACAGAGGAGCGGCCACACCAGCCCCCTCCCCCGCCCCCTGCACAAAACAGTGGTGCAACTACACCTACACCCAATGTAGAATGACCCAATGGGTGGCATCAAGTGTGCGTGTTCATGGTGAACCTCATGAAAGGGACCTATTCCACAAGCCAGTCAAGAATGGGCAAGACGTGGCAGTAGTGGTGATAATAATAAGATTTATTGTGAATGTGAAAGAAATCAAATATAAATAAAAAACATGACAAATCGTCAAACAACCTCGTGCATTCCCTTTGTGCTCACAAAACCTTTGGCTTACACTTCCTACTACTCCTACGTGGTGCTTCCCCTGTGGCTGGAGCAGAGGTAGTGGCAGGTTGCTTTTGTTTATGCCCTGACCGATTAGATGCTTTGGGCCGATGCCCTCTGTGTTTCGGTGCCTGTGAGGACCCCTCCAAAGACTGCTCCACCTGCACCTGTGCAGGGGCAGACTCGACCACCTGGAGAGGAGGCAGCATTGCGGGTACTGGTTGAGAGGAGGGCAATGGGTGAGACGTGGAATTGCTTTGAGTGGCGTCCCCATTTCCATGTCCCCTTTCACCATCATCCCTCTCCTGAGCCTTCTGGCATCTCTTCTCCTATCAAGGCAAAACACAGAGAGGTGTGATTGAGTGATAGTTGCATAGTGACCCACTGCATGCATTGGTGTGGGTGAGGGTGACCGTGAGGGAGATGCATGGGAGGGTGCAAGTGAGACATAGCCATGAGGATTGGGTTGCGTGGTAGTGTTCAAATGGGAACTGGGGCGGTGAGTAAATGCAGGCAAGGGGAGGATGATGTTTGAGTGGATGTGAGGAGTGATGCGAGAGCGTTGTGGTGGCAGTGCAGAAGGAGTTGTGTGGTGGTGGAGGTGATGTGGAAGACGGAGTGTGGGAGAATGTGTAAGTATAGTCATTTTGGCTGACCTGGTTAGGTCATTAAAGCACTTCCTGCACTGGACCCAGGTTTAGGAGATGTTACTGCTGCTGCTGACCTCCTCTGCCACCTCCAGCCAGATCTTCTTGGTGGCGGAGGCAGGCCACTTCCTCCCGTCCGCTGGGAAAAACGTTTCCCTCCTCCTCCTGACTCCTCTGAGCAGCACCTGGAGTGAGGAGTCTGAGAACCTTGGAGCAGCCTTGCCTCTGGGCTGCTCATGCTGCCAATTTGGTTCTTTGCTGCAGGAGGAGCACTGGAGGACTGCCCCTTTAAATAGGGCTCCTCCTGCTGACAGGCTGTGATGTGGGTGCACAGTGCACCCGCTGCGCAGGTCTGCAATGGGAAACCCGAAAGCATGTGTAAGTACCTTCAATTAGGCTGCGATCGCTTGCACAACCCGCCTCCCTCCTAATATCTGGCCCCAGCAGTGGTAAGCAGACTCTTGTGCAATATAAAAAGCTATTGACATGAAAACATCAACCAAATGCCACAGATAGACTGTATTCAAAGGAGTGGCCTGTCTCTACATCAGTATGAAGATTTATGAAAACTGGCGGACGTCCCATGGCTCTGCTTGCAGTCTCAGTGTTGGGGAGTGAGAACTTTAAGCAGCCGCAAAGGCTCCCCCAATGTGGAACAGACAAACCAGTTACTGAAATACTATTCACTCATAGTGATACTTTCTTACAGACACAAAAGTTTTAATAATATAGATTGTACAAGACAGATTGATAATTTACTCAGGGAATTATTTGTAATTATTTTTCATTGGAAATGTATTTTAGGTGAGGTCACATGAAACTACCATATTAAGTAATATATATACTCGTATGCATTGCATTTCAATTTTAGTGAAGCAAAACCTAAAGCAATTTACTTGCTTATAGTAACATCAGGATTTTATCCTTCATTTCCAATACTTGAAGGTATTTTGTCCTCCATCTCCAATCCTCGAGATTACTTAGCCTCCATTTCCAGAATCGCTACCTGTCTATTTTTAGTCATTCTGGGGTCGATTTTGCAATGGTGGCAGGTTGGCAGCAGGGGGGGCGGTGAAGGTACGCGTGGCAAACCCGCATGAACAAAACTTACCATTTCCGATGCGATCACATGTTGATTGCTGATGATTAATGCCCTCTCCGGGTTTCGGGCTCGGCAGCCAGCCTGATTGACAAGCTGGTCGCCGTCAGGAGCTGCAAAGCGAGGGGGTGGGGGGGGGCGAGAAAGAGAGAGCGAGACATCATCCGGCGCTGGAATGGAAGATCGGGGGGGGGGGAGTGGGGAGAGTGGAAGATTCAGAGGGAGAGTGGAAGATCCGGGGGGAGAGAGAGAGAACGGGACATCATCCGGCACTGGAATGGAAGATCGGGGGGGGGAGTGGGGAGAGTGGAAGATTCAGAGGGAGAGTGGAAGATCCGGGGGGAGAGAGAGAACGGGACATCATCCGGCACTGGAATGGAAGACCGGGGTTGGGGAGAGAGAGGAGAAGATCGGGGGGGAAAGGCGAAGATCGGGAGGTCATTGGGTGGGTGAAGAGGGGGACATCTGGAGGGGTGAAGAGGGGGAGATCGGAGAGGGAGATATCGGACATCGGAGCAGGATGCAAAGGTAGGTTCATTTTGTGTTTTAACTTCCTTCTATGGTTTTTTATGTAATTTATTTTGTTTCTTTTTCCCTGATCCGGCCCTTCATGCCTGGTTTAATTGCCGGTGGGACTTCCGGTTTCGGGTCGCCCGCCCACTCACAGGTGGGTCCCTGGGAAACTCGGAAGTCGGCGGGTTGGAGCCGTGATTTTCGGAGCCCCCTGCCCCCAACGCACCCACAATTGCCCCTTAAAATTGAGCCCTCTGTCCTTGAATATTCATCTCTCGGTCTCCAATCTGCAAATTAAGTTATCCTTCATCTCTTCATGTCTACTTCTTCAATGTAGATAACCCTCCAACTCCAATTCCTCATGGTATCAGCTCTCTGTTTCCAATCCCTTGTCCATTCAGCCCTCTTCTCCATTTCATAAGTTTTTTTTCTCTGCATTATTTTCTACCTTTGATTCTTTTGTAGTCTCAGACCGCGAAATTCCTTGGAGCTGCTCCTACTCCGCCAGCCTTACTTCACCGGAAATGCAGCGGTAACCCGTTTACACAGGTAAACAGGGATTCTGCTGCACTCCTGGCAAAGTAACACTGGTGGAGTGGAAGCACCTCCGTGGAATTTTCCAACCATAGTTACTTGGCAAGTAATGAACTGGCAAAGCCTATACCATCGGGTTCCAATGGCATCAAACAGTTCATCTAACTGGGCTGGTAACATCTGACTTGATCATCATAACGCAATAATTACCAAGGCTGGGTCAGGATAGGAGTTATGTAATGGGTGGGGTTCTCAGTTACCTGAAGCTACATCCTCCCCAGGCTTTTGCTTAACCATATGACTGTGCTAGTTATCAAGCTAACAGGCCTACTATATCTCAGCCCAAAGATCACAGTGTAAGTTCTTCGACAATGCCTCCCAAACCCATGACCTCCACCACCTACTAGGACAAGAGCAGAAGGTGCTTGGGAACACCACCACCTCCAGGTTCCCCTCCAAGTCACACACCATCCCGACTTGCATATATATTGCCGTTCCTTCATTGTTGCTGGGCCAAAATCCTGGAACTCCCTACCTAACAGCACTGTGGGAGCAACTTCACCACACGGACTGCAGCGCTTCAAGAAGATGACCCACTACCACATTCTCAGGGCAACTAGGGATGGGCAATAAATGCTGGCCTTGCCAGTGACACCCATACCCGAGAAGGTATAAAAAAAACAGGAGTAATCCCAAGCTCTTGAATGAATTAATAGCTGATAAATGCATTACCTTTGTTTGTGATTCTGGTAACTTTGGAACAACCCTTTGCCTGTTATCGGCTAATTAAAGAAAAAACGAAAGAATTTGCATTTATATGGCACCTTTTACAACCTCAGGATGTCCCAAAGTACTTCAGAACCAATGAAGTATTATTGAAGTGCAGTCACTGTTCTAGTATAGGGGAACACAGCAGCCAGTTTGTGCTCAACAAGGTTCCACAGTGAGGTGGTCCAAGGATTTGTACTAGATAAGTTTAGCAATGCCAGATATGGGAGATGGAAGAGAAGCTCTAGAATGGAGGGGAGGGTAGGTTGGGACTCATTTTAGACTCAATCGTGCTTCTTCATACATTGCTCTACAACTACAGCATTGTATTATAAATTCACAGCTTTAATAAAATGATTTTCTACAAATGAAGGAAATTAATCTACTGAAAGAATAGCTATCAGTGCATTCCTTGCCCACATCGTGATACATTTGTCCTTTGCAGAGGCGCAGTCAATCACTCAAGTTACTTAAATATAAAGTAGAAGGAAAAAGAATCAAAACACTCCACAATACCTCCCACTTAAATTGGATAAGCAGATTAATTGCATAGCCTCCAAACTACCCATTTATTTCCCATAGTAAACTCAACCATTTAATAGATATTTGAATAAATATTTTTTTAAATTAAGTTCTGAGAAAGAAATAAAGGTGTTATCATTAAAATATTTCCTATTAGAAGAATATACTATCTTGAAGGAAATCTTTTAGTTGGTGGAGTCGTTTTCTTGTGCTTTAAACCAGTCATTTTCTTCATTTGTAGAAAACCACTTTATTAAAGATTTATAATACAATGCTGTAGATATAGAGCACTTAATAAGGAGACAATACTGAGTCTCAAATGAATCCACATCTGCACCCCCGATTATTCATGATATCAGGTAGGAGGCCATTCGGCCCATCATGCCTGTGCCAGCTCTTTGAAAGAGCTATCCAATTAATCCCATTCCCCTGCACTTTCCCCATAGTATCGTAAATTTTTTTCCTTCAAGTATTTATCCAATTCCCTTTTGAAAGTTACCATTGAATCTGCTTCCACCACCCTTTCAGGCAGTGCATTCCAGATCATCACAACTCACTGCGTAAAAAAATGTTTCCTCATGTTGCCTCTGGCTCTTTTACCAATTACCTTAAATCTGTGTCCTCTGGTTATCAATACTTCTGCCACTGGAAACAGTTTCTCCTTATTTACTCTGTCAAAACCGTTCATGATTTTGAACACCTCTATCAAATCTCCCCTTAACTTTCTGTGTTCTAAGGAGAACAATCCCAGCTTCTCCAGTCTCTCCACATAACTGAAATCCTCATCCCTGGTACCATTCTAGTAAAACTATTCTGCATCCTCACTAAGGCCTTGACATGCTAAAGTGTGGTGCCCAGAATTGAACGCAATACTCCAGCTCAGGCCTAACCAATGTTTTATAAAGGTTTAGCATAACTTCTTTGCTTTTGTACTCTATGCCTCTATTAATAAAGCCCAGGATCCCATATGATTTTCTAACAGCCTTCTCAACTTGTCCTACCACTTTCACAGATTTGTGTATGTGCACCCCCCAGGTCTCTCTGTTCCTGCACCCCCTTTAAAATTGTACCATTTAGTTTATATTGCCTATCCTCATTCTTCCTACCAAAGTGCATCACTTCACACTTCTCTGTGTTAAATTTCATCTGCCATGTGTCTGCCCATTTCACCAGTCTGTCTATGTCCTCCTGAAGTCTGTTACTAGACTTCACATTGTTTACTACATTTCTGAGTTTCGTGTCATCTGCAAACATTGAAATCATACCCTCTTATCCAAGTCCAGGTCATTAATATTTTTCAAAAAGAGCAGTGGTCCTAATACTAACCCCGAGGGAACACCACTGTATACTTCCCTCCGGTCTGAACCTTTCACCGCTACTCTCTGCTTTCTGTCTCCTATCCAATTTTGTATCCACTCTGCCACTGTCCCTTTAATCCCACAGGATTTAATTTTGTTATCAAGTTTATTATGTAGTACTTTATCAAATACCTTTTGAAAGTCCATCTACACATCAACTGCACTACTCTCATCAACCCTCTCCCCTACTTCATCAAAGAACTCAATCAAGTTAGTCAAACACAATTTTCCTTTAACAAATCTGTGCTGACTTTCATTTATTAGACCATACTTTTACAAGTGCCAAATAATTTTGTCCCAGATTATTGTCTCTAAAAGTTTCCCCACCACCAACATTAGGCTGACTGGCCTACAATTGCCAGGTTTATCCCTTCCCCTTTTTGAACAGGGATGTAACATTTGCAATCCTCCAGTCCTCTGGCACCATCCCTATATCTAAGGAGAATTGGAAGATTGTGGCCAGAGCTTCTGCAATTTCCATCCTTACTTCTCTCAGCATCCTTGGATGCATCCCATCTGGACCAGATATCTTTTCTACTTTTCAACTATTCTCGAGCTTTTCTTCCCCTCACTGTTACCACTAAACTTATCTCGTCCATGGAGCCAATCACCTACTCCTTGGACCACCTCTCCTAATCCAGCTCCTGGCCACCCAACTTCGCCTTGTCAATTCCACACTCAACATAGTCAATTTGTCCCTCTTCTCTAGGATGGCGCCTAATCCTATAAAACTGCTGTCATCACCCCTCCTCTAAAAAAACCTACTCTCATTCCTTCCATTCTCTCCAATTACCATCCCATGTCCAACCTTCCCTTTCTTTCTAAAGTCCTGGTACATATCTTTTCTTCGCAACTATGCTCCTCGGTGCCCTGTATGAAACCTTCAAATCATGCTTCTATCGCACTCGCAGCATCAAGATTGTACTGGTCAAAGCCATCAACAACTACAGCTCACTATCTCTTCTCAATCTCTCTGCTGTTTTTGACACCGTTGATCACTAAATCTTCTTTGAACATCTCTCCATAGCATTGCTCTCTGATGGTTCACCAATACCTCAGGCAAGAAAGTGGAGTTGAGGTTGAAGATCAGCCTTGATTTAATTGAATGGTGGAGCAGGCTCAAGGGGCCATATGGCCTAATACTGCTCCTAATTCTTATGTTCTTGTAGGTGCTACATTCCCCAATGGTTTCTCCATCATTCCTGCAAGTTTATCTCTAGTGAACACCAGGGTTCCCACCTTGGCCCCCTCCTCTTCATTAACTCTTGGTAACACAGGGGTCACCTAGCACATGTACACTGACAATACCCCGCTCTAGCTGTCCACGTCCTCTACTGACCCTAGGGCTGTTGCCACTCTCTCCAACTGTCTATCTCACATTAAGCTGTGGATGAGCCCAAATCTCCTCCAGCTAAATGGCAGCTAAACCAAAACCATCTTCTTCAGCTGCCATTTCCATGCGCTCAGCCTCACCCCTATCAACCCTCCCAAAGATGATACTGCAGACTAATCCCAGAGGTGTAGAACTTTGGCATCCAGCTTGATCCAAGCTTGAATTCCTCCCCCACATCCAATCCACTACTGAGACCACTGAAGCATTACCCACCTCTGCCCTTTAAACCATAATTCATGCTTTGATCACCTTGAGGCCGGTCTTCTTCAACACTCTCCATGTTGGCCTCCTCCTTCCAACCTTTCATGATCTACAAATCATGCAAAACACCAGAGACTACATTCTTGTCTGCACTAATGCCTGCACCCCCATCCTTATCAAGTTCCACTGGCTTCCAGTGCCCCAGAGTATCATATTTAATATTCTTGTCCTCCCTTTCAAATCCCTCCATGGCCTCGTCCTTCCTACATCTGCGATCTCCTCCAACAATATGTCCTTTTACACATCTTATGCTTCTCCAAGGCAAGCCTACTTCTCATTCTCAGCTCCCTCCAAGCCGTCATAATACTCTTTCACCTTGATGCCCTCGGTCTTGAAATCTTCTTCCTCTCTCACTGCCTGTTCAATGATCCACTCGTTGTCGATTACCTATAACCCACACTGAGGCAGCGGCGACACTGCTGCCCACGTGACACCCCTGCTGCCCACGTGACACCCCCGCTGCCCACGTGACACCACAACTGCCGATGGAACAAAACATTTAAAAATTAACGGGCAACAGTTTAATTCATTTAGTAACATATTGCTGACCCTTCTAACTCAGATAATCAGCACTATCAGGTTTAATGGAATCCTGAACCGTCCAGGGCTGTGTAACTAAAACTGAATTGTGGGCTCTCACTCTTAAGTGCTAAAGCGCCATACCACGTAGCAATATTTTATCTTTTTATTTGCACTGAGCTTTATTAGTTGCACCAGATATGAAAGAAACTTTTCTCACATCAAAAGCATTGGGAGTGTTAGAATCCATCCAACTCTCATCCTCTTCAGCCAAGTTGGAGTTTTCGTGCCCTGTGTGTTCCCAATGTTCATCACTGGGTGTATAGGCAAGACTTTACTATGAGATTTATTGCATAAGAATACTCAATTTCCCTTTAGCGATTTAGTTCTCGCAGGTTAAAAACCCACAATAATAAATATGTGTATTACTTTTAAGAAGAAAACTTTGAACTTGCGACCCTGAAAGGAGATGCACTATTTTGGGTCATTCAGCTGCTCTGATGGGATGTCACTGGCATTGAGGAGCCACCTGCTTCCACAAGTGGCTCCATTCATTTCAGTGTAGGTGACAATTTCAGACTGGACTAGAAACCAATCTGGAGCTGTCCGATCCCAGGAAAAGCTTATTGTGGAAGTAGCAGCTCCAGGTTAGCACAAAATTTGAAACCGTCCCCCTGCAGGGAAAACAGCAGTGCACGACTTAAGATAAATGCCAGGACCCAGGCAGTCCTCCTCCTTGTCCATATCATGACTGGAGCAGCTCTGGAGGGAAAATAAGACCAGAAAAAGTGGGTCTTCATCAGGGCAGCAAATGTGAAGTTTTCTGTTTAAAAAGGTAATACATAGATATTTCTTATCCCTTGCTCACATAGATATTGTGGGCTACTTTGAATAAGAAGCCGCCTCCGATGCTTTTCTTCCCCTTTAAATGAATCTTAATTTCAATCTTATGAGCAAAAATTAACATTTGGCAAAAAATAAAACAAACCTACTCATTGCAACGGGACACACATAAATAATCCAAATCACCCAGGTCGGTTCAGTATTTCCTATTAAAAGCTCCCTTTTCACCAACACATAATTCTCAAGTCCTCACGTCCAGATATCAAAGAATAATTCTTCCTGACATTTCCTTGTACAGTTGAATGCGGTGATGGAGCGTGTAGGAACTTTTTTTAGATGGGTGAACAAAGATGGGCTCAATGGCCTTCTTCATCCATAATGGTCTTGTGATAATACAATTCATTAACAAATCATACGGTATCCAACAAAATCAAAGTTAATTCATATCAGAGTTAAACTACATTATATAATGCGACTTAAAATATACTGTATTTTTTATCAGCTGTCGTTGATGAGCAAGAATATTTTCCCCTAACTAGCATCTGAGAAGTCACCTATCACAATAATGACAGATTATTCATTTGAATTTGCTGTGTGTCATGGTTCATTTTAGGTTTTTATATGTATTTTGCAAAGTTAGTGCATCTATTATGCAGCACTCATTAATGTCTGTCACTTCCATTTTATTTTGCCCGAAAAGAAATCCCACAAATCATGTCACAAATTGGTGTTGTCTGAAAGGATTTGCACATTTCCTTGTGAAGTGCAAAGTGGTCAATGACTTTAAGAAAAAACATTTACTGAAACAAGATGTATTCTGACTGAAAAAGGGCAAAGCAATAGCGTGGCACGAAAGAACTCCTCCCATCTCTGCCAGGCCATTAAGAAATTAAGTTACAAGAGCTAATTACATAAAGGTATTAATGTTGAATACATTGTGCATTTGCTTGAATTAAATCTGGTGCACATGAAGACAAAACATCTAGAACCAAATGTGCATCATGAATAAAAGTTGTCAGTTAATTGACACAATGTAAACAAAGAGAGACACATTTTACGCGTTAGTTTATTAACGAGACAAGTAGATCGTGTGGCGTTGTTCATGGGTAGTATGGAGCCTGGAACATTGTTGTGATGTTTAGATGCTAACCTGTCTCTTTAGAGCCTTTGTTCCTGTGTGGGGAGATGGTCCAAATAGGCAAATCCAGATCATCGTAAATTATTTTTAAAGCTACAAGCAATCTAAGAACAACCGTAACCATTTGTAAATGTCTGACTCCAGGTCAGATGAGCCATTGTGAAATTACTGGCTTTCTCTTTATTTTCTTAAAAGAATATGTTGCACCTGTGCAAAGCGTGGGTGATACAAGGTATCCTGATAATATATGGCGAACTAATTTCTCCATCTTGGTGACTTAAGAACCACCACCCCCTCCCCCCTCCCCCCACCACCCCCTCCCCCCAATCCTGAGGAAGCATATCATTTAATGCAGTAAAACAAGCACTGCAGTCAAAAAGTGGTAGTGACACCATCATTTAAACATGGGGCATGCAGAGCTTCCCTGTAGCTCAAAGCACATTTTCGACTCTGGTACAAACCGGGCGGGCGGGTCCTCCCTACATGCGTCTGGTGATGTCGGTTTGTGACCTGATCCATTTTCATGGTCGGACCTTATTTTAATATTCAGGGCAGGCTGTCAGCACTAATTGTGCTTCCGATAGGTAGCTCACCCTTTGGGATGGTGAGAATTCCAGCAGGGCTGCCACTATTTAAAGGCAACCTGCACCTTTTAGAAGCAACCTGTTGGAGCTCGTTTGCCTCGCTGTACCGCCAGGATGACTGCAGCCAGGCTCACAGGTTTCCGAATGGTGCTGTGCAGGTACCTGTGGAGCACGTCAACAGCAGGTCAACAGATCCTTTTCCCTGTTAATGATCACTGGGTGCCAAGGCAAATTGTGCAGCAGCAGTGGAGAGAGCTGGCTGACCGCGTAAATGCCACAAGCATTGCTCCCAGGACCTGGCAGTGAAGCCAGAAAAAATTTAATGACTTAAACCGATAAGACTCACATTCACATCTCTCTTACTCTCCGCATAGCCCTGCACCAACTTGCTCTCCCCGCTTCCCATGCCTCTCCTCCAATAACAATAGGACACTTCACTGCGTCTCCTTCCGTTTGCAAATGCACACTCAGGGCCTGCTACTGCCCTCACAACAACTTTCCCCCATTCTCTACATCTGCTGCTTCCTCCTCTCAACATGCACAATATGCTACGCTGCCTCAGACGTCTTCACAACCCTTCCACTCTTCTTGCAGGTCAAGCTGGTACACAACAGGAGGGAGTTGGCAAGAGCCGGAGGAAGGCTGGCACCGATGCAAGTGCTCATATTAATGGAGGAGGCCGTCATTGCCATTATTGGCGTAGGGAGGGAATGCAGCATTGCAGGTGGATTGATTCCTGGGATGAGAGGGCTGTCCTATGAGGAGAGATTGAATAGAATGGGCCTATATTTTCTGGACTTCAGAAGAATGAGAGGTGATCTCATTGGGGGCTTGACTGGGTAGATGTTGAGAGGCTGTTTCCTCTGGCTGGCGAGTCTAGAACTAGGGGGCATAGTCACACGATAAGGAGTCAGCCATTTAAGACTGAGATGAGGAGGAATTTCTTCATTCAGAGGGTTGTGAATCTTTGGCATTCTCTACCCCAGAGGGCTGTGGATGCTCAGTCGTTGAGTATATTGAGATTGATAGATTTTTGGACTCTAGGGGAATCAAGGGATATGGGGATAGGGCAGGAAAGTGGCGTTGAGGCCAAAGGTCAGCTATGATCCTACTGAACGGCGGAGCAGGCTCGAGGGGGCATATGGCCTACTCCTGCTCCTATTTCTTATGTTCTTATGTGGTGGGGCTGAAGGACACGTTAGCTGGATGTTTGGGCACCTACCCTTCCTTCTCTCCTTATAAGGAATATTCTTCCTCACACACTCTGGATGATAACCCGGTGATGCATAGCGCTGCCACTTGTCTGCTAACCCTTGTCTCTCTATCATCCCTCCAGAGGTCCCAGGCCAACCTCAGCAGATGCCACAACGTAGAACCCTCCCAAAGATGCATTGTCACTCCCTCACACCCTTATAAGCACCAACTCAGAAAAATGCACCATGTACTGTAGGGTTAGAGAGGTCTGCAGTGGGTAAATCACCGAAGTGAGAAGCAGCTAGTGCAGGTGGAAAGGACGAGCCTGGAAACAGCTCGCTGGAGGGCAAGTTTGGTATCCTAACTCTGCAGAAGAGGACAGAGGTGAAGACTTTACAAGCCTTTAAAAGAAGGATGATTGCTGTGCACCCCCAATTGCTCAATGCATTAGACTGCCTGCTAGGGAGCTTCTGTAGCATGCCAGACAGCGTAGAGAAGTCCACTAGCAACTTGGCGGGGGGGTTTCTGTCGCGTGGCATCAACACTCTGCAGTCATCCATGGGGTGTTTGGTCACCTCAATGGAGGTTGCAGCTGGATCCTCCTTGCAGGAGTCTACGACACCAGTAATAGCATCTCTCAGAGATGCTCATACTGGCGCCATGCAGGCTCTGGGCTCCACCATCTCCTCCGCCCTGAACAGGCTGAGACCGAATGGCTAGGGGCTTCAATCGCATCTCCTGCAGAATGCTCTCCTGCAGGTCAGTGGGAGTGCTGAACTGCAGCCCCATCGGAGTGGCAGCGGCGCAACAGGAGTGGCAGAAGTTGCCCTCTCTCACAATGACAGGACACCTGCTCCTCCACCACCTCCTCTGGCCACCCTGGAGCTAGGAAGCCAGCTGAGCCAGATTGCCACAGCAGTGACTCAGGTGCTACAGACTGCAGCTGGGCCTGGGCTCCTGGAGGTTGCCCGCCATGACCATCTCAAGGGTTTTAAATTGAGTCTCAGCAGCCTTCCACCTCCCATGCTACGCAGTAAGAAACCATCATGATGGCTGCTGAGATAGCAGGCAGTGTTGGTTATCATACAGTGGCCATTCATAGACTGGGAACCTCTGCGATGCATGTAGGCACCAAAGGAGCTTGCAGGGCGATGTGTGTGCAGTCAATGATCGGCACCCCATCCACCACCTTAAACATCCACTCCCAACACCACTGGCATACCATGGCTGCAGTGTATACCATCCACAGGATGCAATGTAGCAACTCACCAAGACTTCTTCGACAACACGTCCCAAACCCGGGACCTCTACCACCTGGAAGGACAAGGCAGCAGGTGCATGGGAACACCACCACCTCCAAGTTCTCCTCCAAATCACACACCATCCAGACTTGGAAATATATCGCTGTTCCTTCATCGTCACTGGGTCAAAATCCTGGAACTCCCTACCTAACAGCACTGTGGGAGCACCTTCACCACACGGACTGCAGCGGTTCAAGAAAAAGGCCTGCCACCACCTTCTCACGGGCTACTAGGGATCGGCAATAAATGCCGGTCATGCTAGCGACGGCAATGTACCTGGAATGAATTTTAAAATATGCCCTGGACTTGGGGGAAGTCTGTAATTTGCATGAACCCCAAGTGACCTATTCTGCTGTTTCTGGTTGTCCATGGGGTAAGTGATGAAATAATTTGCTCCGGCAAACATGGCACCATTCACCTGCTCAATGCAAGCATGAACTACAGAGCGACTGATATTACTGATAACCCCTGTTGTGGCCCGGAAGGAGCAGGAGGCAAAAACTTTGAGGGCTCCTGGGAAATGTTTCTGCTGACTTGCACACTGATCTGTGGTAAATGGGAAATAGAGAATTTGCAACTGCTCACCCAGGATTTTTGATTAGCTGGTGCAATTTTCAGGAACCATTCAGAATTTCTACAAGTCAGTCACAGTTGATTACTACAGAGATAGTGAAAAAAGCTATTTTTCCTTTACTTGCAATGGGATTGCAATGAGAGAACTAGTGTTTGAAAACTGGTGCGAAGATATCTCTGAATGTTGCTGATTGCGTGCTAAATCATTTTTTTTATTTTGGTAAAATTGAGATGTGCGAATAATTTTCATAAAATAAAAATTGTTTAAAATAATAGAAGGTATAGTAGCATAAACAGAAATTCAAGCTACAACTTTCTCAATAGCTCAGTCCACAAATAGCCAGTATGGTACTGAACCACAGAAATTGGGCTGTGCCGACTTAGCTGACCTCAGCCAGGGACAACGAGAATTGGCTGCAGCCTCCCTGGACTAGTGAGGAAGAAAGAAAGGAAACAGCCAACGTCCCCACTCCTGAACGCTATCCAATGAGTCCCACTGGGAAGGGTGACAATGGAAAAGAGCAAGAAGAGGTCAGTTGTCATGCCTTCCATGACTGAACAGCCTGTTTACACTCACAGGCGATGACCACTTGGGCAATGTACCAGAGGGCTTCCAGCATTTCTACAACCATACCAGGCATGAGCCTGTGCCTTGAGAAGAGGAGTAAAGAAAATTATTAAAAAAACACAATGCAAGCTACTGATGCCTTGAAGATATTTTGTTCAAATCAAAAGTGAAGGGAACCATGACCTTGTAGTCAACCTGAAGCAATGTATGTGAATAAAGGGAAAGGATAGTGCCAAAGTATATGCAGAATTCTCATTACAGCTTATTCAAAGCACTTTAATTCAATCAGACTGATTTTAATATCGAAGTCTAAACAATTTTAAATACAGGTACTCCACATTGACATTTATTTTGTTGGAATTGAAATCCTTTGTGATTAGCAGTTGTATGTCAAGAAATTTAACTTTTATTTAAAATAGGGATACTTCTGGGCCGACAGCCAACAGCATTGTTTATCTGATAACTACTCATATAAAACTCAATCACTTCGCAACCTCAGTAAGGTATTCGGTATTTCACCCAACACATTCATGCTCCCTTGAAATTTCTGAAGTTTTCATAACAAGGCAACAAAAGTGCTGTTTGAGTTAATAAAACCCCCATAAAAACAAGCAGAACAATTTTAGTTGTGGTGGGTCCATGCTACAGAAACAGGTTAACCTAGGAATGTACGACTATAGCATTAGGCTCCCTCACATTCAATCTTATAATTGAAGGATCATATTGCACATAACATGCTCACTTGTAATAGTATGTGTTATGTTTTGGGGGTTTTATTGTTAGGTATGAAAGGGTGGTGGAAGCAGATTCAATAGTAACTTTAAGAAGGGAATGGGATAAATACTTGGGAAGTAGAAATTTGGAGGGAAGGGTTCTGAGGTTTAATTCTATGCCTCACTATATTTACCTAGATATTAGGCAGGTAAAGGCACACACTGGTTCATAGGGGGCATGAGGTCCACTTATTGGACTGGCCAGTGATGCTGAACCCAAGGAAATTACATAGGATCATATAGCACAGAAGGAGGCCATTCGGCCCATCATGTTTGTGCCAGGTCTTTGAAAGAGCTATCCAATAAGTCACCCTTCAGCATGGCTGCTCATTTTTGTCATTACTTAAAAGTGAACATTGCACTGTAAACACTTACGCTGTAGCAGGTACAGAATCTGTAGCAATGTGAACCCTTAGAGGTCAAAGGTGGCTGCATCACAACAGAGTTTTTGAAGTAGGCTGTTCATAGCTTTGTCTGTCTGGAAACTCTCCAAGGTGACAACAAGCATCATTCTAATTTATTTAATATTTAAATTAACGACTGACTGAGGTGAAAGGTTTTTGTGTTTATTAATTCCTTTGCATGTCTCTTCAAGATAAGGCACTGGAATGAAGCACCTTCCCATCCAATGACAGCACCAAGAGTGAAATATGGAGTATAAGTCAAATGCAATATTGAAATTTTCCTTCCTCTTGGTATATTTCACTGACAATGTACATCAATCACAACCTCAGAATACTCTTCCCTCCACACCTATACCATGCAACTTTTCCAGAACCACATGCTTTCTATCCTCATTAATTGTCAAGTGAAGTAAGAAAACTAGTCAATTCGGAGAGTAGAATTTGTGTTATGGGTTCATCTGTCATCTCCACTATGAGCTGAATTAAGCCTGTCCAAATTCATTTCACTTGGGAACCTTACCTACCAGGTGAAAAAAAACCTTCATAGAATCATAGAATCATAGAAGTTTACAACATGGAAACAGGCCCTTCGGCCCAACATGTCCATGTCGCCCAGTTTATACCACTAAGCTAGTCCCAATTGCCTGCACTTGGCCCATATCCCTCTATACCCATCTTACCCATGTAACTGTCCAAATGCTTTTTAAAAGACAAAATTGTACCCGCCTCTACTACTGCCTCTGGCAGCTCGTTCCAGACACTCACCACCCTTTGAGTGAAAAAATTGCCCCTCTGGACCCTTTTGTATCTCTCCCCTCTCACCTTAAATCTATGCCCCCTCGTTATAGACTCCCCTACCTTTGGGAAAAGATTTTGACTATCTACCTTATCTATGCCCCTCATTATTTTATAGACTTCTATAAGATCACCCCTCAACCTCCTACTCTCCAGGGAAAAAAGTCTCAGTCTATCCAACCTCTCCCTATAAGTCAAACCATCATGTCCCTGTAGCATCCTAGTAAATCTTTTCTGCACTCTTTCTAGTTTAATAATATCCTTTCTATAATAGGGTGACCAGAACTGTACACAGTATTCCAAGTGTGGCCTAACTAATGTCTTGTACAACTTCAACAAGACATCCCAACTCCTGTATTCAATGTTCTGAGCAATGAAACCAAGCATGCTGAATGCCTTCTTCACCACCCTATCCACCTGTGACTCCACTTTCAAGGAGCTATGAACCTGTACTCCTATATCTCTTTGTTCTATAACTCTCCCCAACGCCCTACCATTAACGGAGTAGGTCCTGGCCCGATTCGATCTACCAAAATGCATCACCTCACATTTATCTAAATTAAACTCCATCTGCCATTCATCGGCCCACTGGCCCAATTTATCAAGATCCCGTTGCAATCCTAGATAACTTTCTTCACTGTCCACAATGCCACCAATCTTGGTGTCATCTGCAAACTTACTAACCATGCCTCCTAAATTCTCATCCAAATCATTAATATAAATAACAAATAACAGCGGACCCAGCACCGATCCCTGAGGCACACCGCTGGTCACAGGCCTCCAGTTTGAAAAACAACCCTCTACAACCACCCTCTGCCTGCCAGGACAGGTAGATAAGGTGGTTAAGAAGGCATATGGAATACTTTCCTTTATTAGCCGAGGCATAGAATATAAGAGCAGGAAGGTTATGCTGGAACTGTATAAAACACTGGTTAGGCCACAGCTTGAGTACTGTGTACAGTTTTGATCATCACATTACAGGAAAGATGTGATTGCACTAGAGAGGGTACAGAGGAGATTTATGAGGATGTTGCCAAGACAGGAGAATTTTAGCTATGAGGAAAGGTTGGATAGGCTGGGGTTGTTCTCTTTGGAACAGAGGAGGCTGAAGGGTGATTTAATTGAGGTGTACAAAAGTATGAGGGACCTAGATGGAGTGGATAGGAAGGACCTGTTTCCCTTAGCAGAGAGGTCAATAACCAGGGAGCATAGATTTAAAGTGATTAGTAGAAGGATTAGAGGGGAGATGAGGAAATTTTTTTTCACTCAGAGGGTGGTGGGGGTCTGGAACTCACTGCCTGAAAGGGTGGTAGAGGCAGAAACCCTCAACTCATTTTAAAAGTACCTCGATATTCACCTGAAGTGCCGTGACCTTCAAGTTCTGGAAAGTGGGATTAGGCTGGGTGGCTCATTTTCGGCAGGCGTGGACACGATGGGCTAAATGGCCTCCTTCTGTGCTGTAAATTTTCTATGATTCTATAATTCTAAGCTCTCCCTGGTTGAAATCAGTATGAAATCACCTCAAATATTAAACACAAATACATGCTCCTTCTTCCCCCAGTGCAACATTTGGGGGCTAAACATTGTGGCCTTTCCGGCACACTCCCATCATATGTCCAACAGGAGTAGGCTGGAAGGGCTGCAAATAAAGCCAAGACCTGGTTACATGAATCCTAGCCTTCTTCAGGTATGCCTGGATAGCCTGCTGGCCCGCCCCAAGCAAGACAAACACAGGACAGGTCAGGGACTCCCTACATCAGGAGGTCCTGAGCCTCCAGCCCTAAGGGACCCAGCATAGCATCAGTGGTGGTATGCCAGGTATAACAGTCAGCCAAAGGATGGAAATGCACTCTACCTGGGGTGTCCAGGCTGCAATTATGGCCTGGATCCTGAAGAATTTTTATTTTAAATACTTGACTGCAGCCCCTCGGAATACTTCCGGGTGGCAGGGGGAGGGGGAGCCTAGCACCAGCATTCCTCCTCCCCCTCAGACTGGGCATCCTGTGTCGGACATTCCAGCCTATGGAAATGGCGGGTACCTGTCAGCAGTATTAAAATTGAGGGAACTGCAGCAGACTCCACAAACCTTGGCAAGGTCAGTGCCAGGGATCCCAGTCAGGCACATCCCGGAACATTCCGGAATGTATCCCCCGCCTCACGGATTTTCAGCTCTGTGGCATTTAATGCATTAGGAAATCACCTCAAGAATATTGTTAGCAACACATCATTGCTTTCACTGTATTAAAGGAACACTGTTGAATGGTAAATCATGCTGCAAGGCAAAGTACAGCAAAGGAGTACAATGATGTACAAAAGTAAAATATCCATTTTTAATAAAAGATGGCAATCAGGAATGGGAACCATGACTGCCTTCTTTTTCCATCATCATTCCGCATATTGCATTTGACTTATATTCTATATTTCACTCTTGGTGCTGTCATTGGATGTTTCATTCCAGTGTTTTATCTTGAAGAGACATGCAAAGGAATTAATAAACACAAACGACTTTCACCTCAGTCAGTCCTCAATTTAAATATAAAATAAATTAGAATAATGCTTGTTGTCAGCTTGGAGAGTTTTCAGACAGACAAAGCTATGAACAGCCTACTTCAAAAACTCTGCTGTGATGTATGTAGCCACCTTTGACCTCTAGATTGTGAGCCTCCACAATGACCGCAGACTAATGTGTTTTAAAGTGCTTTGTGAGCCATTCTCCTATTTTCTCAGTTCCTTACTTACTGCACTGAAGCTGCTTTCAAAGGGTCTTATGGCAGTGATTTTAGAATTCTGAGGAACACTCTCAAACTCGACTCAGTTTTAGAAATCAATGTACAACCTTGCGATTGTTAACTGTAAGTGGTAGAATGTAATGTAATGAAAGCAGACACAGTCAACTCTTCAAGGCAGCACACCTTCATTCTCTCTCCTGTTCCCCGAGGTGCACTGGTTCACAGTCGGCACAATAAACAGCAATAGGAAGCCAATCATCAGTTCTCTAGTTCAGTATTGTAGTACTTTGTTTTAAAGCAGAAGCCAAATTAAGCAGGAATGCATCCTGCTGCCAATAGAGCAGCCAATCTTTATCTAATATATCTCCTACCCATGAACATTATTTTTTTTAAAAATTTGTGTGCACACAATATATGAGTGGAGATGCAGGTTCAGTCTCCTACACTGTTAGAGGATGGGCGTTCTTACTTATAAGATACTCCTCAAAATAATAGGGTTCACAGCATTTGTGTCACATATTCAGAGATTTACTAAGCATATAATAATAATTATTGACAATAATTAAACATACACCTAACAGCAACACTTCTGACAAAACCTTGCGAGTTTTAGCCAGGATATTCAAAATACATTACCG
This sequence comes from Heptranchias perlo, assembly GCF_035084215.1. NCBI lineage: Eukaryota > Metazoa > Chordata > Chondrichthyes > Hexanchiformes > Hexanchidae > Heptranchias > Heptranchias perlo. The sequence goes on from NC_090334.1 coordinate 16,484,548, forward strand.
TTCGAGTTCAGTGTACTTGGTTAACCAAACCTTCGAATTCCAAAGTATTTGTCCCAACACCCACTTTTTATAACCTTTCTCACAACTGCTAGGTGACAATTTGCATGTTCCATGGCATTACCAAATACACAGTTATCATTCAAGCCCGATTTGCCTGTCCTTGCAGAAATAGATCAACGCTAACTCCCTAACTTGACTCACACTCCCTAACTATCCAGATCGATGGGCCTCCATTTTAGCACCCGCTATCGGGTGCGTTCCTGGCGGGGGGGCTCCGAAAATAGGGGAATCCCGGAACGGGTCGGGAACCCGGCACCAACCCGCCCACTTCCGGGTTCCCCACAGATGCGCCGACGTGCGCGCGCAGCCCCCGCATGTGGGACTCCCGCAGGCAATTAAAGCCGGCGGGGTGACACTTAACAATTTTTATTTAGGTATTTCAGGTCATTAACAGACCTGATTAAGGGAATATGTCTGGAGGGGTGGGATTTTAGAAACAACTGGGACTGTTTCCCGTACTGGGGGAAACACTCCCAGTTCAAATGGACGTGTTGCAGCTGTCAGCCTGTGGCAGCTGCAAAGGTCCATTTGACAGGTGGGGGGCGGAGACCCTCACTCATTGCAGGAGGCCACTCTGTCACTTGGGACAAAGTTTGGCCTCCACCACCCTCCTTCTGACAATCAAATTCACCAACTTGCACACTTGCCCCGGGGTCCAGAGACATGTACCTACCTTGCAAACCCCCTCAGACGTACATCTTCCAGATGGGGGCCGCCGTAGCTGCAGTCATGACCTCCCCGGAGGGCGAACAGCATCACCAGCCTCGACGGCCAAGCCGTCCACCTCTGACACGTGGAGCTCCACAACACAGTGCTGTGACACATCCACCTGCACAGCAGGAGGGAGGGCAACCGCAGAGAGAGATGCGTCGCAGGGGGCACTACCCTCGCCACAGGGTCCACAGACCGAGGCTCAGCTTCCTGGACCTCTCTGTGCAACAGTGCACACGGAGGCTCAGAGTTACTCAACATGTAGCCGTGAACATCTGCAGCCTCCTTCATGCCGAGCTGCTCCCGGCTGGCCCGAGCACCATCTTCTTACCTGTCGCTGTCAAAGTCACCACTGCCCTCAACAACTTCTCCTCCGCATCCTTCCAGGGTGCCACCGGGGACATCGCCGACGTCTCTCAGTCGTCTGCACAAAAGAGCCCTGCAAATACACCTACACCCACTCTGCAGTGACACAATGGGTGGCATCAGTGGTGGGTCTTCATTGTGATCCTCAGGAACGGGCATTATTGCACAAACCAGACAAGATTCGCAAAGACGTGGCAGTAGTGGTGCCAATATAATATGTGATGTGAGTTGGTCAGAAATCAATAGAAGTAAAAACATGACAAACCCTCAAACACCCTTGTGCATCCCCTTCATGCTCACAGCACGTTTGCCTTACGCTTCCTACTGCACATATGTGATGCATGCCCTGTGGCTGCAGCACAGGTAGTGGCAGGTTGAGTGAGGCTGACCGTGAAAGAGATGCATGAGAGGGTGAATATGAGATAGAGCCATGGGATTGTATGAGGATTGGGTTGAGTGGTAGTGGTGGGATGAGTACTGGTGAGGTGAGTAAGTACAGGTAAGATGAGGATGAGGTTTGAGTGGGTGTGAGGGGTGATGTGACAGAGTAGTGTTGGCAGAACAGAAGGAGATGTGGGGTGGGGGCGGAGATGTGGCAGACGGAGTGTAGGGGAATGAGTAAGTGTACTCACTTTGGCTGACCTACTTAGGTGATTGCAGCACCTCCTGCACTGTATGCAGGTGGGCGATATGTTGGTGGTGCAGGTGACCTCCTCTGCCACCTCGAGCCAGGCCTTCCTGGTGGCAGAGGCAGGCCGCTTCCTCCCGCCCGCCGGGGGGAAGATCTCTGTCCTCCCCCTCCTCCTCACCCCATCTAATGATACCTGGAGTGAGGCATCATTAACCTGGGAGCAGCCTTCCCCCTGGGCTGCTCCATGCTGTATTTTTTCCTATTTCTTGCAGCATCAGTCAGTGGAGGACTGCCCCTTTAAATAGAGCTCCTCCAGCTGACAGACCTTACTGCACATGCGCAGCCCGCCCGACGCGCAGTTCAGCAGTGGGGAACCCGGAACAACAGGTAAGCTGATCCAATTAGGCTGCTTTCGCACGCGGGGCAGACTGATTTCACCGGGCACGTGCGTAACCCCCTCGCCGCGAACCCACAGCCCTGGCAATATCGAGCCCATGCTCTTTCTCAGGCAGGTGTTTCTTCAAGGCCTATCTAACAAAGGGAGCATTTCTACCTGTTCTGTGTCTGTGCAATAACTTGTTATCTGACTGGAATGTCTTCTAATTACATTTTACTGTCTAAACTGACTATTGCTTTTCACTACATTTTGTATTAAAAAAATAAAGCAAGCCTGTCTTATGATTGGACTTTTGTTCTTCAAACAGAGACTCACTTAACAAGCAAAAGTTTAAAAGTTAACATGATTACAATATAAAGAGACAGTTTAATTAATCCTTGACCTTAGCTGAGCTGTGTTATAGTCGGGAAATACCGAGCTGAGGTCTGGCATCCCAAATGATTCCAGTGGAGGGGTTAGAAATTGAAGGGAAGGTTGTCCCTTTGCCAGTCTTATTTACTCTTTGGTGCAGACTCAGATTGCAATTGGTGGGACCCTGGGACAAAGAGTACAACAAACTTGATTGGAATTGCAGAATTAAAAGAAATTTGTTAACTGTGTTTGGCGCCAGACTGCAATTACATAATTTACAAACTGGAATGATGGAACGGGCAAGGAATAATGCAAAAGAATCATGGGAAAATAAGCTGGGGATGCTTCGTAATTATAATCAGTTGCCCATTCCAGAGGCTTCAGAGGACAAATATGTATTGATGAAAAAAAAATAAGGCTAGCATTTACACAGCGCCTGTTCATGACCTCAGGACATTCCAAAGCGCTTTATAGCCAATGAAGTACTTTTGAAGTGTAGTCACTGTTGTAATGTAGGAAATGTGGCAGCCAATTTGTGCACAGCAAGGTCCCACAAACAACAAGGATAATGACCAGATAATCTATTTTAGTGATGTTGGTTGAAGGATAAATGTTGGCCAGGACACTGGGGAGAACTCCCTTGCTCTTCTTCGAATAGTACCATGGGATCTTTTACATTCACCTGAGCAGGCAGACAGGGCCTCGGTTTAACATCTCATCCAAAAGATTGCACTGAAGTGTCAGTCTAGATTATGTGTGCAAATTTCTGGAATGGGGCTTGAACCCACAACCTTCTGACTCAGAGGCAAGAGAGCTACCACTGAGCCAAGGCTGACACCTTGATGGGGTAGATGATTAGACAAATGTTGACCATGGATCCAGTACTTGTAATCTGGCACTCAGTAGGTCAATTGGCTTGGTGATTTTAATCTGTGCACCCAGCATTCCATTGCACCTGGCAAATATTCTGGGAAAAGAATAAAAGTAATTCACTTCCTCACAAAAAATATTATAATCAGTAGAGGAGTCAGGATTGGCATTTTGGTATTTCCCCCCTCCAATTCTCTCCCCCCTGAATCCAAAGGGTGGCAGGGATCTAAGTGGCCATTCTTCAGCTGAATCTAGTCAGGGGGTTAGCAGGCCATTCAACCATGAAAGGCATCACAGCCAAGCTCAATCCTATCCTCACTTGATGGCCACCATTTGTACACTTTGATCAGGAGTTACTAGATAGTGACCCAGGTTGGGGTCCCTGGCTGACTTGTTATCCCTTAGCCCAGGGTCTTTAAGCCAATGCAGCACTCTTACTGAGATCAGGTAAAACTCAACACAGAGAAAGGCATCAAACCCAGGACCTTTCTAGTCTGTGCATCATGTCTATTTAGAAACCTTGCTGATTTACTCCTTTAACACAAGATGTTGATGCAAAATTATTTTAAAAGCTATGTCAACATAAAAAGATTAAATGCTGCATACATAGCGTACATTTGTCCTAGTTTAATAAATGTAGAAGAAGCTAGAAGCAGGAAATATTTATGCTGCATTGACGTCAAATGCAAGATCACATGTTTCAACAAATAAATAAGTAGAATTGTTTTTTAAACCAAAAATATCACCTAAAAAGCAACCAATTGTAATAATTAACCACAAAGTAAGCAAGAACTATATTTACTTTTACACTGTGTAAGTGTCTATAACGAAGTCCAGCTCTGACACATATGGTTTGAAGTAAATTATAAATGTGCTACTGGAACAAGAAAAGAGATTGGCAGATTGTGGCAAGCTGAAGGCTGGTGGAGTTTGTTTACACTGTTGTCTGATCCTTACGGCGGAGATGATTACAGCGGGTTTCTAAGTGTTCAGATTCCATGGCCCCGATTTTAACCCCTCCAACCGGCCCAGCAGGAAAGCTGCGTGGGAGGTTGTTAAAATTTTAAAATTCCACCTCCCAGCTCCAACCCGCCCACATCCCGGCCGCTTAAATTTTTACTACCCCAAATCAGGCCATTGACGCGGCTCCCACAAAAGTCACAGCCCGATGACATCATGGCGCCACGATGTAGAATCAACTGAACGTCAGGGTGAGTCCCCGCTTTCGGTTGCCTGGCAGCAGATCCGAGGCGGGAGGTACTGTGGCCAAGGTAAGTGCTGAAGATCTGCCCCCTTTAGAATTCCTTGTGGGCCAGGAGGAGCAGGAGTGCTTCCTCTCCAGGCCCCTCAAGGAGTCCTTGGGCCTTCCATCCCCAGCCCCAACCCCCCAATCTCACTGGATCCCCTGAGGCCACGCACAGCCCTCCTTCCACTGATTGCCAGGGACCATCTCCATGGGTCTGTTATCATTTTTTCACCCCTCCCCAACAACTAAATAAAAGGACAAATTCAATAAGTAAGAAGATTTGTAGATGGGTTTAAAAGTACCTTGTTGCTATCTCGGTAGCATATTAATCAAGAAAAGCTGTACAGAGGCCTGATTCTGCTGTAGTGGCAGACTCAGAGGTACAATACAGGTGTATGAATTCTATATTAGAGACAGGACTATGTGCCTCCTGAAAATCCCACATCTAAAAGAACAACAGAGAATAATGGACACCCAGGAGTGATTGCGATGTACTAATCTCATTACGTGGTTCAGATGCCAACACAAGCTGATAGTGTAGCTTATACTCCTAAATGAGATTACAGCTTTGAAATCTGTTCCATGTGCCAGTTAATTTTTAATAAGGATAAAAGAGGCTTCATAATTTTTGGTCAATTTACCTCCTGGTTGTCAACAGTACATGCTGGGCTGGGTAGTGTAGCTTAAGAGAAACAGGATGAAAATGACAACTTCCTCTCCCTCACACAGGCGCACACACAGAATTTGTCCACAAGGGGCTTGGACTGCCTATTACTTTTCTACCTGGTTGTTATAAGGAGCTCAATTTTAAAACAAAAGTCCAGGTGCATTGGGGGCGGAGTGGGGGGCAATAAAAATCCGCTTTGAGGAGCGGGTAGAAATCCCGGCTCCAAGACGCTGAAGAACGCGCACGACCCAGAGCCATCTGGTTGCGCGCGCCGTTTCCGAACCTGGAAGTTCCGCCAGCGGGGCGATACTTAAAGCACTAAATCACGTAGTTAACCTCGTTTAAAAATCCAAAAGTACAATTAGGTATGAGAGCAGGCGATTTCAATGCTGCCTCAGCGTGTTTCCCGCGTTCTGTGTAACACACCATGGTGAAGGAATCGTGTTTTGGACATTTAAATGCCTATTTGACAGACGGGGATAAAAGGTGAGTTACTGTAGCAGGACACTCAGTTCTCTCAGACAAACTTTTGGCTGGGAGATCTTTGTGTTTAGACTGAAAATTCTTGGTTTCCACTCAGAATTGTTCTGTTTACACATATTTACCCATTTTTCGGACCCCCTCAAACTGACACCATCAGGATGGGGGGGGCGCGATGGCTGCATTCACCAGTGCATTCGAGGAGAAGCAACATCACCATCCTCGCCAGGCACAGCGTGCACTTCCGCCACTTGGAGCTGCACAACACAGTGCTGCGCCACAGGCAGCTGTAGAAGAGCACAGAGGGCAACAACAGAGGGACCGATGTCGTAGGAAGCACTACCCTCGACAGAGGGTCTACAGACCGAGGCTCAGCTTCCAGGAACTCTCTGAGGAGCAGTGCACAGAGGCTGAGAGTGAGTCGCCAGGTGGTCACAGACATCTGTAGCTTCTTTCATGCCGAGCTGCTCCCAGCTGGGCCTGGCGCCATCTCATTCTCTGTCGCTGTTCAAGTCACCGTTGTCCTCAAATTCTTCACCTCCGGATCATTCCACGGTGCCACCAGTGACATCGCCGGGGTCTCTCAGTCGTCTGCACACAATTGCATAAGGCAGGTCACCGACGGTTTGTTTCGCAGGGCCTCGCAATACGTCAACTTCCCCATGGATGACCTCAGCCAGACGGAGAGGGCAGTGGGATTCCATTCTGTGGCTGGCTTCCCACGTGTACAGGGTGCAATCAATTACATGCATATAGCAATCTGAGCACCTCCACACGAGTCAGAACTGTTCATCAACTGAAAGGGGTATCACTCCATCAACGTTCAGCTCGTTTGTGACCACCGCAAAAGATATTGAAGCAGGAAAATCTGTTAGAAGAGGGATCCCATGACAAGATATGCTCGAAATAGTCGGCATGCTTCATACGTTATAAGTGGTGCCTTTGTAATGGCAAATGGTTCGCATTATTTACCCGATATGGGCGGCTGCCCATGATAAGTGTGGACGGTCTAAGTGGTGGAGACTGTACTTACTGTTTTGTGAAAAAAAATTAAAAGATTTGATGGTCATTTTTCTGATGGTTACTCATTTCTCACTGGTACTTTTTATAGTATTTGGATTTATTCTCATTGAGCCAAATATTTGATTAGGTTTTTGAGCCATTCATTGGGCCAGATTTTGCTGTCAAAATAACAGTGAGGCGTCACCGTTATTTATGTGTGAATGGTACAGCAACTTCAGGTGAGGGGCAGATGCGCGGCTAACCACAAATATCCAAAAGTCGCTGTCCCAGTTGCTCCGCTCCGCCGTTAGCTTCTCGAAAACAGCATCTCGCTGTCTGCCTCACTGTTGAAATGCATTCAATGGGGTGAAGTTGCTGTATTTGTGCGGGAGATAGGAACTGAACTCGCCACAGATAGTTAGGGACAGCAATTAACAGCATTAAGTACCCTCTTAACAAGGTGATAAGTGTTAATTACTGCCAATCAACCTCTGGCACTGAAAATTAACTATAATAAGTGCGGTGTCTCATTCCTTTTGACATTGAATTCACCCACTCTAATTCATCCTCCGTCTCAGTCCTTCCTCTATTTATTTCCCAAACCTTCAATCTGATTTGGTTAAGGAGATACCCTGTTGGTTGCCCTGCTCACTCAGTTCCCAGATACCCTGTTTCCCTCGCTGTGCTGTTAACAGCTCGCACTTTCAGTAACTTAGTGGGCAAAAAATGTTTGAGCTGAAGGGTGCGGGGGCAGGTCTAACTAACGGCATTCGCCTTTAGCTGCCCTGCTACAGCAAAATCTGGCCCATTATTTTTTGCTGCACTCATATGTTGTTCTTTGGATGGGCAATAGCTGAAGCTACAATTTCAGGCATGATGTGTTTGAAAAACATGTGCTAACGGCAAAACTTCCATCCACAGAGGTAAGGACAACCGAAAACACAGATTCTGCTCCTCTTACATAAAAAGATAATATAGAATATAATAGAGCCCTTGCTCTAATTTACAAAAGGAGATGGTATTTGAACTTAATCTTCTCAGAAAGCCGAGCCAGCAACATGCAACATTTAGTACAGCTAGGATTTGTGTGTGTTTTACCTCCAAATCCTGAAAACTGAGGATGACCTCAATTCTCTGTAGATCTCACCCAGATTTCCTATTCGCTGCTGTATTCAGTCAGCCAAACTAAAACATGTCGAAACAGATAGATAAACATTACTGCCCTAAATTCATTCCATCAAGCTGATAGTTCTGTGCTAAGAGATGCATTTCTTGTTCCTTTATATTAGCATTTGTTCCTCTTTCGGGTTCAGAGCCCTGGTCGTGTTTTTACAGTTACAATTATTTCATTATATGTATGAATTATAGTATAATCCAATTTATAACAGATAGAGGAAGATTTTATTTATTCTGTTTGCACTAATGACAACACAAAGTGCAGTCCTGAGCTCTGTAGCAGAAAAGATCTATTTTATTTATCGATGCAAAGTGGAGGTAAGTGCAGCATTATTTATATTCACTAGCTCATTTAAATCTTTATACATCTGAACAAGATTTTACATCATTGTATGACTGAATCATGCCAGGGAGGAAGGGCTGACTCCGATGCAGATTTTAAGAGGCCATTTCCTGGGGGTGCGGGAAGGGGGTGAGAAAAACTCAAAAGTGGCACAAATCCTAACCTAAACCCCTGCTTGTTGGACATTGGGAATCCATAATGATATTATACATTTTGATCATTTTTTCACAATTACTGAATGGCAGCACAGTGCCAGTGCCTGGCTGCTTCTGAGAGTGGATGATAGCACTATGGTAATAAGGCCAGCACAGCACTAAAAAAATAGTTCTGCTGCTACCATTTTCTGTGTCTCATTGTTGTCCACACCAATTCTTTGCAGTCCCCATCAGTTCCAATGTGGGTAAGTGAATAGCTGTGCTGAAGCAGCCAGCAATGTTCTAAATATCACATAATAGATTTGTTAGCAAAAAAAGGGCAGTGGCAGTGTGGATAAAAAATTGACTAAGAGACAGAAAGCAGAGAGTGGTGGTGAGCAGCTGTTTTCCAGATGGAGGGAAGTATACAGTGGTGTTCCCCAGGGGTCAGCATTAAGACCACTGCTCTTTTTAATATACATTAATGACCTGGACTTGGGTATACAGGATATAATTTCAAAGTTTGCAGACACAGAACTCGGAAAAGTAGCAAACAGTGAGGAGGATAGTAACAGACTTCAGAAGGACATGGACACATAGTGAAATGGGCAGACACATGGCAGATAAAATTTAATGCAGAGAAGTGTGAATTGATGCATTTTGGAAGGAAAAATGAGCAGAGGCAATATAAACTAAATGGCACAATTTTAAAGGGGGTGCAGGAACAGAGAGGCCTGGGGGTTTACATAGAGAAAACATTGAAGGTGGCAGGAGAATTTGAGAAGGCTGTTTAAAAAGCATATGGGATCCTTGGCTTTAGAAATGGAGGCAAAGATTATAAAAGCAAGGAAGTTATGCTAAACCCTTATTAATCACTTGTTAGGCCTCAGCTGGAGTATTGTGTCTGATTCTAGGCATTACATTTTAGGAAGGATGTCCAGGCCTTGGAGAAGGTGCACAGAAGATTTATTAGAATGGTATCAGTGATGAGGGACTTCAATTATGTGGAGAGACTGGAGAAGCTGGGGTTGTTCTCCTTCGAGCAGAAACGGTTAAGGGGAGATTTAATAGAGGAGTTCAAAATCATGAAGTGTTTTGATAGGGAAAATAAAGAGACACTGCTCCTAGTGGCAGAAGAGTCAGTGACCACAGGACACAGATTTAAGGTAATTAACAAAGGAGCCACAGGTGAGATCGGGAGAAATTTTTTACACAGCGAGTTGTGATGATCTGGAATGCACTGCCTGAAAGGGTAGTGGAAGCAGATTCAATAGTAACTTTCAAAAGGGATTTGGATATATACTTGAAGGGGAGAAAATCACAGGGCTATGGGGAAAGAGCAGAGGAGTGAGACTAATTGGACAGTTCTTTCAAAGAGCCGGCACAAGCACGATGGGCCAAATGGCCTCCTTCTGTGCTGTAAGATTCTGTAATTCTATATAGACATAGAAATACGGCAGGGGGACTGTGATATACTCGAACATATTAACATCGAGCGGGAGGAGGTATTGGCGGTTTTAGCAGGCCTAAAAATGGATAAATCCCCAGGCCCGGACGAAATGTATCCCAGGCTACTGTGTGAGGCAAAGGAGGAGATTGCGGGGGCTCTGACACATATATTCAGAACCTCTCTGGCCACAGGGGATGTGCCAGAGGACTGGAGAACCACTAATGTAATACCATTATTCAAGAAGGGGAGTAGGGAAAAACCGGGGAACTACAGGCCAGTGAGCCTAACATCAGTGGTAGGAAAATTATTGGAAAAAATTCTGAAGGACAAAATTAGTCTCCACTTGGAGAAGCAAGGATTAATCAGGGATAGTCAACATGGCTTTGTCAAGGGAAGATCATGTCTGACTAATTTGATTGAATTTTTTGAGGGGGTGACTAGGCGTGTGGATGAGGGTAACGCAGTGGATGTGGTATACATGGATTTCAGTAAGGCCTTCGATAAAGTCCCCCACAGGAGACTGGTCAAGAAGGTACGAGCCCTTGGAATCCAGGGTGCCTTGGCACTTTGGATACAAAACTGGCTTAGTGGCAGAAGGCAGAGGGTGATGGTCGAAGGTTGTTTTTGTGACTGGAAGCCTGTGGCCAGTGGGGTACCACAGGGATCGGTGCTGGGTCCCTTGCTGTTTGTGGTCTACATTAATGACTTGGATATGAATGTAAAAGGTATGATCAGTAAGTTCGCTGATGATACAAAAATTGGTAGGGTGGTAAATAGCGAGGAGGATAGCCTCAGTCTGCAGGACGATATAGATGGGTTGGTCAGATGGGCGGAACAGTGGCAAATGGAATTTAACCCGGAAAAGTGCGAGGTGATGCACTTTGGAGGGACTAACAAGGCAAGGGAATACACAATGAATGGGAGGACCCTAGGCAAGACAGAGGGTCAGAGGGATCTTGGTGTGCAAGTTCACAGATCCCTGAAGGCGGCGGAACAGGTAGATAAGGTGGTAAAGAAGGCATATGGGATACTTGCCTTTATTAGCCAAGGCATAGAATATAAGAGCAAGGAGGTTATGATGGAGCTGTATAAAACACTGGTTAGGCCACAGCTGGAGTACTGTGTGCAGTTCTGGTCGCCACACTACAGGAAGGATGTGATCGCTTTGGAGAGGGTGCAGAGGAGATTCACCAGGATGTTACCAGGGCTGGAGCGCTTCAGCTATGAAGAGAGACTGGGAAGATTGGGTTTGTTTTCCTTGGAGCAGAGGAGGCTGAGGGGGGACATGATTGAGGTGTACAAAATTATGAGGGGCACAGATAGGATGGATACTAAGGAGCTTTTTCCCTTCGTTGAGGGTTCTATAACAAGGGGACATAGATTCAAGGTAAAAGGCGGGAGGTTTAGAGGGGATTTGAGAAAGAACTTTTTCACCCAGAGGGTGGTTGGAGTCTGGAACTCACTGCCTGAAAGGGTTGTGGAGGCAGGAACCCTCACAACATTCAAGAAGCATTTGGATGAGCCATAGCATACAAGGCTACGGACCAAATGCTGGAATATGGGATTAGAGTAGACAGGGCTGATGGCCGGTGCGGACACGATGGGCCGAAGGGCCTCTATCCGTGCTGTATAACTCTATGACTCTATGACTCCTACAACATTGCCATCTGGTGTACAGGCCAGATTACAAGGGAGGAAGAGCAGTACTTACATATGTATACAGCACAAACATTCTGACAGCTGGAAACAGTGCCTGATCCAGCAAACTCTCATATAAGAGTATTCTTGTTTATAAGTAGGGGGTAGATTTGACACTTTGCCACTTGGGAGATATCCCGGCAGAGCAGATTACCCGCCCATTATAGAACCCGCCCAATTTTCATTCCGCTGATTTTAATGGCATAAAAATCGGGCGGGTTCTACAATAGGTGGGTGATCCAGTCCGCCAGGTTACCACCTCGGTGGCAAAGGTGCAAATGAGCACCGTGGTCTCTAACCAGGGAGGTACAACATCCATGGAAGTGTGGTGTGGGAATCTCACATGACTGCTAAAGGGACAGGTAATGAGTCAGGATTTTACGGCATCACCAAACAGTGTTTGTGCCATGATTGCACTGCAAATATTATTTCTTGTTACTCATACAGTAACAAAATGTAGCTCTTGATTGATAAATAATTCTTCACTTTTGACAGTGACCAGCCTACCAACACCTTCTCACCTGTTTGAGTTGTTGTGTAGAGCTGAAACAGCTGGCATTTGTCTTATTTCCATTCAGTGCCAGATGGCAAACATTTAAGCATGCATGGGACCCCAGCCAACATGCAAGTGTAAATATGTGCCCATTGTCCTTACAATACAGAGCTCATCACCCGTATTGCCTGCTCTGTCAACACAGGCGAGTGGGTCTAGCAGACTGCATGATGTGATCATTCCTACTGCATTACTCACTGAGGATATATCAGCTGCTGCACCAGCCCTGGTTTGCATGTGAGCAGGAAATGCTTTGCAAAATTCATTGTACGTGGTCAGTAGAATGAAAGAAGGCTTGAATCATTCTTATTGAGAAACCTAGGTGAAGGGCTAAGGTCCATGGTGCAGGACTCCACCAAGGGTGGAACTAGTAGAAGAGAAGATTAGGTTTCAAATCAAGAAACAACACTAGGGTTATTCCAACCCCGGGCTTTAAAAGTCCGTGGATTGTAGGGCGACAAGGTAAGCAAGATATAGAGCTCCACTGCTGAGAGCCATGGCTGAATGACCATTTTGTTTCTTGCATTCAATTCTTAAAATAATCCTTAGAAAGATTTCTAAGGTGTGGGGTTCTCCACCATCAAAATCAACTCCCCCATCCCAACCCACCACCCCAGTCACACTAATTTTCTTTTATAATATAAGGTGTGCCCAGATTCTCTCGATATCCTGGTAAGTACATAGCATGGAGTAGATATTTTTTTATATTTTCGGCAGTAGCATGAGAAATGCAAATATAAGATGTCAGATCAAAGTATGTATTTCATTTCACTTTGCAACACTTTCACCGAAAATGTTAAAACTAAAAAAACAGGACGACGACAAGGAAATGAGATGGTGCAGAGTTATTTATTTATTTGTAAACAGGGCTTACGATCACTGCTGCTGTACTAGATGATGAGATGAAATGACTAAACACACTGTCAGAATATTTTCTAACAGTCCCCTTTGGGAGAATACAGGCTTGAGGCTAAAAGTAGGCAGATAATGCAGAAACCGCAAAAAGGCTTGGGAATTCTTAGAATTCAGTCTGTTCTACTAATTAAAGTGAAAGATGACTGCATCACTTTTCCTATTTTGTTTTATGCTGTTGAGTCAATATGGGGGGGGGGGGGAAATAAAGAGCAATACTTTAGGCTCTAACCTGTATCATCCCAGCAATGCACAACTGCCTCTCTCCTGGAGTTCGCCATATGATGTATTACCACAGACATAAAATTAGGAAATTATCCTGCGGAATCAGTCACTTAAAAGGTAGCAAGAGCGTACACAGTTCCACGCTGCATTGAGTTAGTTGGTCTCAGCCGGGGAACAGTAGGAGAGTCACAACTTCTCAGGTAGGAAGGTGAAGCAATCAACCATTGTTTCACTATTCAGAGACTCCTGCCGGACAATCGGCAAGTGAGGACACAATTAGGCTCAGCTGTAATGCCCTCTTGACCGTTCAATAACCAGCGCTCACTGTAAGGTTCGTGCATGAAGAACGGCCACTTGTCCAAGACACTAGACCACTGCCTGTGTCCTGGGAACCATACTTCACACCATGGTACCCAAGGGTGGCTGGCACTTGTACAATATATACCCCAGCCAGGATCATCAGCTTTTGGGGGAGGGCCGTTGTACCCATTGTACCCATTTGTCATACTTTGATCATGAATTAAAAAATCATTAGTAGAAATGTGAAAAAATATGAAGCACAGTTTTGGAATCTGGATATATAACCTTTACGTTCCATTAAAGCAGTGGTGTCCAATATAAATTGCTGACTAGCCACAGGTGTGACTATGGCGACAACGTTTGTTGTGTGCACTAATTTTAGTAGAACACATTTTATGTACATATGCATTCGCCATGTGGATATGGATATTGAGAGCACATGCCCAATGACAGTGCCTATTATCCATTTTTTACTTATCAATCAGAAATACCAGATCTGGATTCCCAATTAGCCATATGTGACTAGTGGCTAACATATTGGACAACACTGCATTAGAGCACTCACTGTGAACTTTAAAAGAAAAACCAGCAACATTAAATGTCCTTCTGGTGCTGTAATAACAACACTTGGAGTGAGTCATACTTTAATGGAGATGATTGCACATGTAGGAATGTGACTCAGAGATAAGGAAGAAGATGCTCAAGGGGGTCAAAGTAATTTGAAGCCAGAAATCACAGCAATACGCATACATCCATCTTCCACAGCATGAGCAGTGGACACATTTTCTTTACTTCAATCTTCAGCTTGCATCAGAATTCATTCACACACAACTGTTTGTTTTCAATTTTTATGAAGTATATATATTGCTCCCTCCCACTCTCCTGAAGGCACTGAATCATGGTGGGACACATTTCCAAAGATGCTGGCCACCCTCTCAGACTTTGCCCAAGCAGCTTGTGTGTGAGACTAAACAGGGTGTCCTAAATCTCCCACTACATTCCGCCTGACTAAAGGATGGTAATAAGGCAGGGGGGTTGCGGAAAATGGGGTGGGATCCATTACACTTGATCTCCAAACACTTTTACACCTGCCCAATTTCCATAGTCATTTTCCAGAATTGCTATTAATAAATATTTGCTGCTAAATCTATAGATTCCACATTCACAGTGAAAGGGAATATCAAAGTGTATAGTAATAACAATGAACAAATGTCAAAATCAAAAGGTACTTCAAAGCCACGCGATGCTTTGATGAAATCCAAGGAAATTGCTTTGCTACGTGCTGAAAAGTCAATTGCCAATCTTTAGATCACTAAGACAAATCACTCAATATCTATACTTGCCAACCACCAGGGCCTTCTCCTTGGGTAAACTGTCTCTGGTTGTCTCAAGAAAGTCTGCTTCACAGAACTTTGAAGAATCTGATAAAAAGGTCATCATCAAGAAATGCCAAGATAACCTGAAGTGAAACATTACAAAGGTTCAACAGAGGCCTCTGGAGAAAGACCATCTGCTGAGGAGGACCTGAAGGAGCATTGGGCAAAAAGATGGAGCTCCCCCAGCTTGGTAGTTTGCAAAGGATACAGATGCACAAAATATCTAGCCTTTCAGGAAAAATTGTGAAAATGAGCAGAGAACTATATTTAATATTTTTTTCTCTGGATGAGGGCAACACTGGCAAGGCCACATATATTGCCCATCCCTAGATGCCCTGCGAAAGTGGTGGTCCTTCTCCTTGAACCACTGCGGCCCTTGTGGTGATGGTGCTTCCACAATGGCGTTAGGTAGGGAATGCTAGGATTTTGAGCCAGCAGCGAAGGAACTGCGAAATATGTCCAAATCTGGATAGTGTGAAACTTGAAGGGTATTCCCAATACATTGTTGCTCTTGCGCTTCTCAGTGGTAGAGGTTGTAAGGGAGGGGAGGTGCTGTCAAAGGTGAATTGCTGCAGTGTATCCTGTAGATTGTACGAACTCCAGCCACAGTGCGCTGGTGGTGGAGGGGCTGGATACGGAGTTCTGTGGCACAGGACTAATCAAGCGAACTGCGTTGTGGATGGAAAACTGTGTTGAAAATGAACATGGCGTTGAGAGGTATGCGCTTGCAACAAGACATGCAAAACGTACTTTATTCTTGAAAATACATTTTAAATGTCTACTTTTTTCCCATACTGCAGCAAGTTCATAAGGTCCTTATAAACTTCATACTGTTCCCCAAAAAGATGCCCTGGTTTGCCAAAGGAACACATTGTTACATATAGCCACTACAAACAAAATAAAGTCGTAATTATAACGTTTAGAAAAAAGGATAATTTTCCAGGCCAGGTGTTCTTCCTGATTTGCCGCAGTCAACTGAAAATAACACATTAGAAAAATCTGCATGAACTTTTTTGGGTGGCTTGTTCCGATTTGGAAGGCCTGTTTATTTTTCAACATTCCCCAAAAGATTACAAGGATAACTAGAGCAAGTGATTTGTGATGCTAAGCAACTCGTAAAATTCTACACCAGCCAAATGTAGGATGATGTGCTGCTACCCATGTACTGCAAATTTGCATGCCAAATCCAGGAGGCATTGAAAAAGATGCTTTTTGAACATGTGTGGACGATAATAACCCTGTACTGTCAACAAATCATTCGATAACTGTTGAGGAATCCTTTAGGAGAGAAGCAGTTGACCACATGTATAGTTAATATGTGGGGAAAATGTGGGGCAACTAGAAAGATTCTAGTTTTTGTGATGCCACATTTACTTAATGGCCATGGAACTGACAGGAGGTTAATAATGTTTCACGGTGAAATCATGTGTGAGCGCCCCAATAGGAACTATTTTCTCCCTGCAGATATACCTACACCACTACACGGAGCACAATAAATGTTTAAAACAAAATCAATATTTGAAGATCAAAAGAAATGATTCCAAATAGAATTCACTGCTCATTAGTTAACTGTAATTTAAATGTTCTCTGCCACACTTAAATCAGAAAATAATTTGTAAATAGTTTTTGAATTGCATAAATCATGGAGAAATAAAAATCAGATGGTTTTGATTTATTAGAGACAGAGATTGAAGACCAACATCTCTGTCAAGCTAGATTTATAGCAGGGTATAAGCAAAAATAAAATATATATGATCTATGTCATGAAGCTCTGTGCATCCTGTAAGTTACTAAAGTTTGTTATAAAGTGAATGTACCAATGTAAGTATGGTTGGATTTTACCTTGTTTAGTATATGCTTAAAGGAGAACAGCGTAGGGAAATGAACATTTAACAACTTGCATTTCTATAGCGCCTTTAACATAGTGAACGTCCCAAGGCGTTTCAATTTAAAGATTCCCTGATGTTGTTGTTTATTTTCCCTCTCATGGAGACCCACCATCTTGGATTTCCGTTTGCACTAGGGAACTGCTTTAAGTATGTATACGTGGATACATCTGCAGTGTCTCCATTAAGATATCAATGTATGGGACTGGCCTGACTGCCAATTGGCATGTGACCAAGGTCAGGGAAGATTATTGCTGCCTGGGTATTGCTATATATTCAGCTGATACTCATTCCTGGCTCAGACTTGAAAATTTCCATTGACCCAGCATCCACAGCCTTTTGGGAGAAGAGAGTCATCAGTAATAGTAATGTCTGTAGTCTCTCAGGTGACACGATCAATTTAGTACCAAACTGTGGGCAGTTTTGTTCTATGGACCCATGTCCAGTAAGAACGGAGCTGAGATCTACTTCAATGATAACCTTACAGTCAGAGAAAAGACACCTTCATCCCATGGGCTGGATGTGAACCCAGGTTCTAGAAGTGAAAGGACAGTGTGCTAATCCACTGCTCTACTCAGTCCTAACTCTCTGTTTTCTGAGACATCCTCCAAATACAATACCAGATAACAACTTTCAAGCAAATTTTGCTCAGTTCTTCAAATTTAAAGTCCCTGGAACAGTCAATATCAGATGTTACCTCACTGAGCTTTAATCAACCGGAGCCTGATAGAGCTGCTGTGGGATATGGCTCCATTCATCGTCAATCACCTTCCATTGTCGCTGAGCAGATTCTGGATTCCAGGTATTAACACACTCACTCAAGCAGTGCCACGGCCATTAATTTTAAATGAACGGACAATTAAAGCACATTAACCCATTGCTTATATAAGTTCTTTCCAGTAGGGATGTATGTTTTGGTATATTATCATGCTTGAAAATATAGAACCCTTAAGGCAGCCTGGAGACAGAAGGGATCAGGCAGCTCGGGAGAACCTTGTTACAAACATGGCTTTCTACAACACAATCAATGCCTGAAGGGGTAACATATACTCCGAAAGATAAAAGGCCCCGCTATGAATGGTAGTAGGCATTGGTCTCAATCATGTGCTCATGTTCTCTAGTGGCAGAGATCTGTGGGCTTTTTCAGTGTCACAAATCACAATCAGACTTTTCCTGTAGATATTCAGCTACTTCTCGAAAAGAATGAAAACAATTAAACTGATCTAAGAGGAAAAGCAAAAAGGAAGTGCAGAAAATTTAAAGTACCTAGTAGAAGTATATATATCTGTATTATAAAAACTTTATGAATGTGCACACTCCTGTCCGTCACATTTCAAACACCACAGATTGTTCAGCACAAAGTTCTGCATCACACTTTCAACAGACAGAAAAACTCACCAGGAACAGAAACTATTAAAGTCACAGCGTCTGCAGAATTTTAACTGACCTTCCCACAAACAAAGACAGAGTTCTGATCTCCAGCCTCAACAGTGATTAACCTTTGTATGAACTTATCAATTAGACTTTGTAGCATTAGAGGGGCACATACCTGCACTTTAGGAGTAGAATAATACATTGGGGTGAATTTCCTCGACATTTTCAGTGCATTAGCAGTGCAGGGAATTTTTCTGGGCGGGAAAATTGGGTGAAGGCCACTTCCACCCAACGTCCACCATTAAAACGCTTCCCCGCGAATTCCCTTGAGCTTTTTGGACATCCCTGTGATCTGCCCACCCCGTCCAAACTGACCTCATTTGCATATATCAAAATGAAGGCCAGTGGAGCTACAACTTCCGTCAGGTTTCCTGGTTTTACACGCCTAATGCAATTCTGGGTAACTTAGACTGAGATCCGTGAGTGCAGCAGGCACCAGGATCAGCTGATGCAGATCAAAGTGACGAGTCCCTGACACAGAAGAGCCTGGGGATTTGAATAGTGATCTCTGCAGCTGGGAAACACTTTATACAACATTTCATTTTGCAAATGGCAAAAAAACCGCACACCTGGATCTGTTTCTCACAGGGTCAGACCAACGGCAGACCTTCGGGCTCTCTCCACCATCCCTCTACCCACAGTGAAGGCTTTTCAGGAGTGGGTATGGCATCATGGCACATCCTATCACTGAAGTCTACCTCTGACACCACAATCTGACCTCCTTTTCCCCCACTTTCAAATAAGGGAACATTCCCTCAATCCACTACCCATCCTACCCTTTTTGGCCCCTACGTGACCGTGCCGATCATCATCACCTTTGCAAGACATCAGCACCATATAAATGCACCCTTTCCTGTATGTCTCTAACCTCCATCAATAACAAGGTACCATGTCAGTGCCCATTCTATTTTATTGCAGTGAATTCCAAAGTGGACACAATAAACATACTCTTTTTTATCACCATCCTTCCCTTAGATGTCTATGCATGCCTTTTATAAATCTATCCTCATGCTTCTTGTAGGTGCCACCTGGGGGCCAGTATCACAAGAAGTGGTTAACTTCTCAGGCTCTACAGGACTGAGGTGGCTCTCACCTCATGACAACTTGCTCCTGGGCAGCCAGATTTTATCTCCTACGTTCCACCGGTGTGGTACTCTGAAGTGGGAAGGCTGGAAGCCTGGCGTGTGCTGTTGTCCTGAGAGATGGCAGTATCAGGCAGAAGGACACGAT
Source organism: Heptranchias perlo (assembly GCF_035084215.1). Taxonomy (NCBI): domain Eukaryota; kingdom Metazoa; phylum Chordata; class Chondrichthyes; order Hexanchiformes; family Hexanchidae; genus Heptranchias; species Heptranchias perlo. The sequence goes on from NC_090334.1 coordinate 16,504,046, forward strand.
GGGCCAAATGGCCTCCTTCTGCGCCGTAAGTTTTCTATGATTCTATGAAGGACTCCAGCCATTGACATTCCACTCACCCTAGACGTGTGGCCCCACTGATCAGCAGCATGGCTGGTCTAATGGCAGCTATCAGATCCGGAAAGTCCCGAGACACAGCAGTAGTCATGGTCTGGAAGCCGTTATGCATGCTGCGTTTTATTCTGTCCTCTAATATCTTCAGAGCTGCAGTCTGTACTTCCCTGGAGGTGGAGGCACCAACTGGTCTGTGACCATTTCTTAGCTGGGAATCTGCTGTAGATTCCATTGAAGCTGCCGCTCAATCCATTGGTTCCTGCAACAAAGTCAAAACTTCCATGATATTATCACAAAGGACAACTGCACGCTTGAGAGTCACAAGTATCAGTTGCTGCAGATTCTCGGAGAGTGACCTCAGAGCCTGCAAGCAGGGGGTGACGTTCCTCGAACATCCTTCTTTTTAGGCAACTATCCAAGGGTTTTCAGTCCCACAACACCAAAGCCACTGACAGCCTTCTCCTGAGCATGCATTGGGAAGGTGGAACTTCCTCACCCACTCTCCAGGTTCCCTTGTGCTCAGTAAAAAACCCAATGCTACATCCTCGCTAATACCATCTAATTGTCATGGGTGAAAGTCTCTGACCTGGTGCCTGGGATTGAGGAAGCAAGTGCCACAGGTGGTGAGTGGAGCAGGTTGGAGCAGAGGAACACAGGGCAGGAACCTGCTGCAGGGACTCCTAGGTGGCTTGATCCTCATTATCCTGTTCCTCTTAATAGCACTCAGAACTGACCAAGAAGAAATCTCTTTCCTGCTGCGCCTCCTCTTTGTCATTATCTTCCTCCTCCTCTGCGCCCTCCCCCATTACTGTGGTGAATCTGCAGCAATGGAGAGCTGGAGGTAAGACTGTGTAAGGATCGCCTCCTTATGATTAAGGAGGCAGCTAAGGGAGTGGAAGCCTGTGCCTGTATTGAGCTTCACAGGGATGCCAGGGCAACCGTGTGGGCCTTCAGTCACTAACCTGGTGCAGGCAATATTCCGCTGATGTCACCATCTCCCATGGCAAGAGCTGAGTGCGTCCCCATGAGCTACATGGCCTTGTCCTCATATGGCATAAGGGGTTTAAAAGTGAGGATGCTCCCTTTGGATGGCCTGCCTCTGGCAGGCATTATGCGCTAATTACTCCTGCAAGAATATTGAGTATATGAGCGGAAGACTAGCGGTTGAGCAGTGTGTGCCAAGTGGAATGGGAGAGCTGGTGTAAGAGATATAGGGGTATCATCTATTGAAGTGGAGGAAGGGGTTTTAGAGTTGTGCATGATAGAAGAATCGCTGATAGAAGTCCCCTTAATCAGAGTGCATTATGAAGGGTGAGTTGCACAAGTGTTGCTTTAAGAGGGGGAAACTGTTCTGGTGCCCAGGCTGGGCAAGGAAAAGAAGTGTTGGGTGTGTTACCTTGCCTGCCTTGGTGAGGTTGTTATATTTCTAGCAGCACTGGTCAGCAGCCCTGGGGTGAGGGAGATGGCACTCAGTGTCAGTGCCACCTCCCTCCAGGTGGCACCAGTAAAATTCCCGGCAGCCTTGCTGGCACGGATACTCAGGTCTTTGTGCTTCCTTAATTCAATTTCCTTGAGGAAGGCTTGGAGTTCTGAGTCAGGGAGTTCTGTGATCTGCTCCTCCCGCTTGGTGCCATGCCTTGCAGGGTTGTCTGGCTGCTTGAGGCAGGTTCTCCTGCTGTAGGTAAAGTTCATGAAAAGTTATGACGAAAATATTGATGAGACATGTGGTGAAATCATCGGAGAGTCAAGTGAGTGAGCCAAGCACTGCTCCTTCCTTACCCGGTTGTCCTCCAGTCTGCTGCTGAAGTGTGCATGCTGAACTTTAAAGGTTGCACTCCAGTAGAGCAGCAAAAACAACTTGCATTTACATAGCGCCTTTAACATAGTAAAACATTCCAGGTGCTTCACGAGAGTGATTATCAAACTAAATGTGAAACCAAGCCACATAAGGAGATATTAGGACAGGTGACCAAAAGCTTGGTCAAAGAGGTAGGTTTTAAGAAGCATCTTAAAGGAGGAGAGAGGTAGAGAGGCGGAGAGGTTTAGGGAGGGAATTCCAGAGCTCAGGGCCTAGGCAGCTGAAGGCACGGCCACCAATGATGGAGCAAAGAAAATCGGGGATGCACAAGAGACCAGAATCGGAAGAACGCAGAGATCTCAGAGGGACATAGGTTTGGAGGAGGTTACAGAGATAGGGAGGGGCAAGGCCATGGAGGGATTTGAAAATAAGAATGAGTATCTTAAAATCGACACGTTGCCAGACCAGGAGCAAATATAGGCCAGCAAGCACGGGGGTAATGGATGAACAGGACTTGGTGCAAGTTAGGATACGGGCAGCAGAGTTTTGGATGAACTCAAGTTTATGGAGGGTGCAAGGTTGGAGGGTGGCCAGGAGACCATTGGAATAGTCGAGTCCAGAGGTAACAAAGGCATGGATGAGGTCACACCCCTTTTACATGAAATTTACACCAATCACAACTCCAAGGGGTATGGAAATGAGCTGACCAGTAAACCTTCGTATAAATACCTCATTTGACCACCAGCAAATCTTTTATTAATGGCCTAACACACAGAGTGGAGATTCTCCTCCATTGTGTTTGGCCCCTGTCCTTATAATGCAGTGCAGCCTCTGAATTACCATGAGCATTGCCACAAGAGATTCACTAGCATCATAGAAACAGTACCTTTCCAGTCCATCACACATCAAGTGTCATACTGAAATTTGTGTCAGCTTCAAAAAAATATTAGAAACAAAGACAGTAATTTGGAATATACAAGAGACCCAGGAACACAAAATAACAGATCCAAAGTTCTTGTAGCCTTACTGATCTATGTATGAACTTAACCAGTGTTTACTTAACAGCAATTAAGCTTTGTAGCCTGAAAGGTACACAGGCTTGCTTTAGCAGCTGAATAATACACTCTACATTACATGTCCTGCCCTTGTAAAACAGAAGAACATCTAACTTAGATACGAAATGCCATGGGAGATCAATTAGTTAATATAAAATCAGTACATCTAGAATAGATTTCCAGTCCATTGTACTTCGCCTTCCTTCTCCATCATAATTTAGTGTCACATTTCAAATAAGAAAGAAAAAACTTGCATTTATATCACACCTTTCACATCCTCAAGATATCTCAAAGTGCTTCACAGCCAATGAATTCCTTTTCAAGAATAGTCACTGCTGTTTTGTAGGCACATACGGCAGACAATTTATGCTCAGCAAGGTCTCACAGAAAGCAATGGGACAGATGGCCAGTTAATCTGTTTTTGATGATTTTGGTACAGGGATAATTGTTGGCCATGGCATTTGGAGAACTGCCCTACTTTTCTTTGAATAGTGCCTTGGGATCTTTTACATCCACCAGAGGGGACAGACACAGGCTCACTTTAACATGGCATCTGAAAGACAGCACCTTGGTTAGTGCAGTACTCCCTTGGTATTGCACTGAGGTGTTATATTCTGTGTCCTAGAGCAGGGGGGGACTTGAACCCACAACCTTCAGACTCAGAAGCAAGAGTGCTGCCACTGAGCCAAAGCTGAAACCTATTCAAAAAGTGAAAATAAAGACAGTCATTTCATAATACCTGTAACGTCTGAGTGATGACACCAATCACATTTAAAAAAGAGAAAGTTAGAGTCGTGAACAGCAACCTCAAAAAGAATCAAACTGTCTTCAATCTGCATTTATTTGACTTGATTTTTTGGTCTTAAAGGGATACATCTTCAACTTAGCAACAGAATAATACCTTATGCATTACTTGGTTTAATATGCTCCTTATTAATGCTAGTATATATAAATAACATTTTAATGTATTTACTCCTCTAGCTTTGATTTTCATTCAGTCTCTGCATTGGAGTGTTTTTCCACATATTCGCCCATTTTCTTTTGCTCCATTTTCTCCCAATACCTCAGTTTCTATGCTTGCTCATTCTTTTGTTTCTTTTCTTCTTTGCTCTTTTGAAGGCAGGACTATGCAGCTGTAGTATTTCGGTGTGCAAGAACATGCACAGTCTCTATGATTGACTGATCAGACACACTGTCATTTCAGTGGGAACATCAACATGTTTTGGACAATGTTAACGCACAGTGTTTGAGCCAACGATAATATACAAAGCAATGAACTGTCATAGCTTACAGATCAATGTAGAGCTCCAGTAACACCAATTCTCCTTCGCTGCTGGATGATGAAATTCACACTTGGATTCTTCAGACACAGCCCTTGATTAGTTATTGCACAATGCTACTGTGCCGTGTTCCACAGAGCATCCCAGCATTAAATCATTGAATTTGCCCAGTGAAGGCAGGCAAGTCAGATTGCTCAAGGTTGGGATTTCACTTGCCATCATGGTCCAAACATGGATAAAAGAGCTGAATTCCAGAGGTGAGGTGAGAGTGACTACCCTTGACATCAAGGCAGTATTTGACCGAGTGTGGCACCAAGGAGCCCTAGTAAAATTGAAGTCAATGGGAATCAGGGGAAAACTCTCCAGTGGTTGGAGTCATACCTAGCACAAAGAAAGATGATAGTGGTTGTTGGAGGCCAATCATCTCACCCCCAGGATATTGCTGCAGGAGTTCCTCAGGGCAGTGTCCTCAGCCGAACCATCATCAGCTGCTTCATCAATGACCTTCCTTCCAACATAAGGTCAGAAATGGGGATGTTCGCTGCTGCTTGCACAGTGTACAGTTCTATTCGCAATCCCTCAGATAATGAAGCAGTCTGTGCCCGCATGCAGCAAGACCTGGACAACATCCAGGCTTGGGCTGATAAGTGGCAAGTAACATTCGTTCCAGACAAGTGTCAGGCAATGACCATCTCCAACAGGAGAGAGTCTAACCACCTCTCCTTGACATTCAACAGCATTACCATCACCGAATTCCCCACCATCAACATCCTGGGGGTCACCATTGACCAGAAACTTAACTGGACCAGCAACATAAATACTGTGGCTACAAGAGCAGGTAAGGGGCTGGGTATTCTGCGACAAGTGACTCACCTCCTGACTCCCCAAAGCCATTCCACCATCTACAAGGCACAAGTCAGGAGTGTGATGGAATACTCTCCACTTGCCTGGATGAGTGCAGCTCCAACAACACTCAAGAAGCTCGACACCATCCAGGACAAAGCAGCCCGCTTGATTGGAACCCCACCTTAAACATTCACTCCCTTCATCACCAGTGGACTGTGGCTGCAGTGTGTACCATCTACAAGATGCATTGCAGCAACTCGCCAAACCTGTGACCTCTACCACCTAGAAGGACAAGGCCAGCAGGCACATGGGAACAACACCACCTGCAAGTTCCCCTCTAGGTTACACACCATCCCGACTTGGAAATATATTGCCGTTCCTTCATCGTCGCTGGGTCAAAATCCTGGAACTCCCTTCCTAACAGCACTGTGGGAGAACCTTCACCACACGGACTGCAGCAGTTCAAGAAGGCGGCTCACAACCACCTTCTCAAGGGCAATTAGGGATGGGCAATAAATGCCAGCCTCGCCAGCGACGCCCACATCCCATGAACAAATAAAAAAAAGAAATGATAGAAGAGAACATTGTCCTGTGTTAAATAGGGAAAATGTCTGTGATACCTAATTTTTTTAATATGACTTTAGATAGACAGCAGTTGTGTGATTTAAAATTTGTTGTTGGTTAACCTGTGGCTAAAAATAAAGTTTGCTTCCCTGTCTGACAATAGCCAATAAATGAACCTCTCTAGATTCAGCTGCATTTCAACGAGAGGTTGGTTGGTTTTCCTCAATTATGTTGTCTGTTTTCAGAAATTAATTGAGTCAGAACATTATTTGATGTCTGGCTCAGCCCCTTTTGAGGTGTTAATGTTTGAAAGTTTGCAGACTTCAGGAAGTAAACAAATTCATTATCTGGCCTATTAGGAGACATCTTTAAAAGGAAATCAGTTAATGTTTCAAATTTAACATCTATGACATTAAATTTGACCCCTCGGGAGTATCTTTGACTTTGTGCGATGGTGTAAAACGGGGGATAACGAGTCAGCAATTCGGAAGAGATGTAAAATGGCCTGCCGATTCGGTATCCCCCGTTTTACATTATCGCACAAAGTCAAAATTACCCTCCTTTTGTCACAAAGGCACTTCCATTACTATTCACCTTCAGTGCAGTTTTCAGCTTTCAAATCCATTTCAGTTTCTGTAATTGGCACAATTGACATTCTGACTCTGATGGGCAGCAATTTCACCTCACCAAATTACAAACAACATATTGTGAAGTCTATGAATGATTGCTTTTCTACTGAAGTCTTTCAGATCAATAGGCTCAGCAAGTAATATATTTTTGCTGTTTTCCTGCTTCTGTTACCTTACTTGTATATAAACCAGACTACTAGTTTTTGCCTGAACATAACGATCTGCCATGGTGGTATTCAACTTTTCATGATAGACTGGAGAGCATGGTGGGCATCCCATGTGGGTCTCTGGTGCATTAGAAAAGGTAATTATTAGTCCTGTGGAATACTATCCCATTTAAGACATGCCTAGGGGTACAGGTTTCAGTTCGTGGGAAACTCTTCTTGCTGTCAACACAAATTAAAAATATAGGGAGAAAGCTTACTGTAACAGGTGGAATCCTCTATGTTGGGAGCTCAATACTCTATGGCTGCAGTAAATAATTACTAAGTATAATTTTTTCTTCATAATTTTATAGCGAGGATCAGAGATATTGGGCCGGAAATTGCTCCTAAAATAACGGTGAACTTTATTAATGGGCAAATCAAAGAGCAAGTACCAGTGACCGCACATCTGCAGTCAAACGTGGAAATCTAGAACTTGCTCTTCCTGATTCACCAGTGATCCGACAGCTTCGTGTTAAAGGGACCTCACCGGCTGCAATCAAAGGACCAGCGCCAACTTGCTCTCCTGCCCAGCTGGAAACTAACTAACCTCGCCACAAAAAAAGGTACAAAATACATTTTTTTCACTTTTTCTTTTTGTCTCTTTTATCTCAGTCTTTTAATTTTAGCCTCTCCTTATTTTGCTTTCTCTATCTCATTTTATTATACATTTACTAGTCTTATCGGGCATTTCTGATTTTTAGTCAGCATGGTTTGTCAATAGAGTTTCACTTCCTGGTTCTCGCAGCATGGCTTGCTTCAAGCTGATTGTTTGAGGGGATAGATCGATCCTTTCACCTTTCACACAGGTCCTAGGTTAACACGGGACTGTTTTTGGCTCACCATTCAAGGAAGTTACCGTGCAAAAGCTCGCGGTAAGTATAAATCAATGGAGCGGCGAGCACCGTTCATTCGCCACTCAGCGCAATTTACGAGCCTTTAGCTACTGGAAAAATATAATAAAGTATAAAATGAAAAAAATCCATTTGGCTCATCAAGCTCATCCCTTCCACAGATTGTGGGCAATTTTCCATATCATAGGCACGACTCAATTCGCTCAATCTCTTGAGTGCAACCAAGCACTGGTAGAGCTTCCAAGATGATAAAGCTCAGTGAAATTTCCCCCCAAAACCATACTGCTTCACTCTGGCTGGCTGCATTCTACTGATAACTATATCGCCAGCAGCAGTTTTGACCACAAATTTATCAGTGCTTTTCAAAGGGGTTATTCAACATTGCAATGATTACTTTGTAGGGACTCTGTCCCACGTATTAAATATTTGATATTGGAAGAGAAATTCTTCTTATTGCCAGTCTTTTGTATTCACTTGCCCAACTTGCATTTATATTATCAATGCCTCTCATCACCTGAAAGGCCTTTATCAGGTTCCCTTTCAAATCTTCTTTTCTGGAACGAAAACTGTGAATAATTTTTAGAGCCTACATAATTTAGTGCATCAATATTCTTATGGAAGGAGGGTGCCAAAGTTGTGCACAATATCGTAAATGTAGCCTTGTCAATTGAGTTTATAGAGTTAAAAAAAATAGTTTTTGACTCAATCAAATGCTTTCATGTTCCATTACAGCGTTTGATTAGCCTTGGTTGCAGCTTCCCATTGACTGGATACTTCCAGCAAATAATCAATAATTTCCTTCTCCACCCTTGCTTCTAGAAACCTATTTATTCTGACTCTTTAATGTTACATCTCCAGAAATGTTAGTAGTATTGCCGTTTAGGGGAGGGCTCTTTTGTCCTCATGAGCTCAGGCTTGCCTGGCTGTATGTTTGTACTGGCCTATCACAAAATAGGACCTCTTTATTCCATAACTGTTCCATGTTTCCTTTCCAAATTATGTATCACCTTACACTTATTCACATCAACATCTATCTACTACTCCGTGATTCATCCAATCAATTTACTCAGATACCACTGAATCTCCCTTATACTCATCCACTGGCCAAATAGCCTGGTGTCATTATCAAATCTTGCAACATTACCTCCTCCTTTTTTTTGATAGTGTAAACACCAGGGACCCTGACCAGACTCCATATTCAGTGCCAAGCTCACCCCCTTCCTCTCCCTATCACCGACATAGCATTTTTAAATATTATCACATCTGCTGTCTATTGCCAAACTTATTTTCAACCCAGCTAGAAAATTTGCCAATAATTACATGAGATTTGGGACCTTACAAAATGCCTCTGTTAATGAAAGGAAATTTCATCTATTGAATAACTCTACTCTACTACTGTAGTCACCCATTCCAAGAATTCTAGTAGATTTGTGAGGCTTTATGTATCGCTTGTAAAAACCTTATGAATGATTCTCCACATTCTTTAGAAGAACACTGGTAACATTCTATTAAATGAGCACTTTCCCCAGTTCCCTGACTCATGTGTCACTCCGTTTTAAGTATCCCAATAATGTTTACAATTTTCCAAACGTTGTGTTTCTGGAGCTCCTAAAAATGTTAAAATTCAATATATTAAATGTGCAATTAGCCAACAACTATGACACCATTTTACCCCATACCTTTGGCCTTTTTGTAATGTGCATTTTATCATATTAAATGGAGCAATGGAGCGATAGAGCCATCATACAGGTTCGGAACAAACCGATAATTGCATTAATCTATTTCCCATTACCATGTTTCCTTCACAGCTAGAAGATTCTGGGAAACTGCTCTTCTGGTAAAGTCAATAATCAGCATGTACAACAATAATGGATGAGTAAGGATGAGTTACAAAATAGCTATCCAAGCAAAGTAGGACTATATAAATCTCATGAAAGGGAAATCGTGTTTGACAAATTTGTTAGAGTTTTTTTGAGGGTGTAACTCGCAGGGTAGATAAGGGGAACCAGTGGATGTCGTGTATTTGGATTTTCAAAACGCATTTGATAAAGTGCCACATAAGAGGTTGTTACACAAGATTAGGGCTCATGGGATTGGGGGCAATATATTAGCATGGATTGAGGATTGGTTAACAGACAGAAAACAGAGAGTAGGAATAAACAGGTCATTTTTGGGTTGGCAGGTTGTTTTTTTTTAATTTGTTCATGGGATGTGGGCGTCGCTGGCAAGGCCAGCATTTATTACCCATCCCTAACTAGTGGGGCGCAAGGATCGGTGCTTGAGGCTCAGTTGTTAACAATATATATCGATGACTTAGATGAGAGGGGGCGAGTGTAATGCATCCAGGTTTGCTGACGATACAAAGACGGGAAAGTAAGCAGTGAGGAGGACGCAAAGAGGTTGCAAAGGGATATACAAAGGTAAAGTGAATGAGTGAGAAGGTGGCAGATAGACTATAACATGGGGAAATGTGAAATTATCCACTTTGGTAGGAAGAATAAAAAAGTAGAATATTTTTTAAAAGATGAGAGACTAAGAAATGTGGAATTTCAGAGGGATTTGGGTGTCCTTGTACATGAATCACAGAAAGTTAACTTGCAAGTACAGCAAGCAATTAGGAAGGCAAATGGTAGGTTCGCCTTTATTGTAAGGGGGTTGGAGTATAAGAGTAAGCAAGTCTTGCTGCAATTGTACAGGGCTCTGGTGAGACCACACCTGGAGTACTGTGTACAGTTTTGGTCTCCTTACCTAAGGAAGGATATACTTGCCTTAGAGGCAGTGCAATGAAGATTCACTAGATTGATTCCTGGGATGAGAGGGTTGTCCTATGAGGAGAGATTAAGAGATTGGGCCTATATTCTCTGGAGTTTGGAAGAATGAGGGGTGATCTCATTGAAACGTGTAAAATTCTTAGAGGGCTTGACAGGGTAGATGCTGAGAGGTTGTTTCCCCTGGCTGGAGAGTCTACAGCTAGGGGTCCTAGTCTCAAGATAAGGCCATTTAGGACCTAGATGAGGAAAAATTTCTTCACTCAGAGGGTTGTGACTCTTTGGAATTCTCTACCCCAGAGGGCTGTGGATGCTCAGTCGTTGAGTATATTCAAGATTGAGATTGATAGATTTTTGGACACTAAAGAAATCAAGGAATAGGGCGGGAAAGTGGAGCTGAGGTGGAAGAACAGCGATGATCTTACTGAATGGCGGAGCAGGCTCGAGGGGCCGTATGGCCTTCTCCTGTTCTTATTTCTTATTTTCTTAATTGCACAGCGGCCAAAAGTAGGCATGAAAATTTAACCGATATCATTCAATACAATCGGAAACTAGGTTAGTTTCAGGGTTTAGTGCTCATGGCCATTAGTTCTGTCTGGAGGTCAACATAATGTATTAAAGGCATGTACTGTGTAAGCGAGTTCACATATGTATACTACAAATCTCTAAGGGTTACCAACTTCAGTGTTGTAGAAGAGCGGCTTCCACACCAGCCATCTCACTGGCGCACAGATTGCACTGGAGTTGTTAAAGTAAAACCCCAGGAACCCGATTCATACCCAAACTGCAGACTCCCAGACCACAGTGATAAGAAGGGCAGAGTGGAGTGAGGGTACAGCTGGCAGGCTACAGGGTGATTTACACTAGGAAGATTGAGTTATGGAACAGCTGATATAAATGTGCCATCCAACTCCAAATCAGGAGCAGTTCCCTCTCCATTTGCTTGGTGCAGTATAAATGTCCCTTAAAACACTTATATTAAAAGGTGATCGTCAGGCAGGCTTTGGTCTTGACAATCAGAAACAGCCTGCTCCAAAAAACAGTTTTATATTAATCACCAGCGAAGGTCCACATCTCAAGGCTCTATAGACCTGATCATGAGGCTCACTTGGCAAAGGCCATGTACTCAATTCACAGCACACCACATTTTGTGGCCAAGAAAATGGCAGGCAAAATGGCAGAAGCCCTGCTGCCCAGTGACAGATTCAGTCTAATATACTAATCACGGTAATCAGCTCTTAAATTGAATTTCACATTCATTCAGCAAACTCTGCCCCCTGCTCTCACCAGTGGGTGCATGACTAATCCACTGCCCTAACCTGCAACACTCTTAAAGCTACAGAGAGAATACCTGCCAGATCAGACAGTCTGTAGTCCATAGATGCATCAAGCAAGCGATTTTTGCAGAAGGCAACACGTTCATCATCTTTCTGGGAAGGAGGCATCAGCTGGACAAGAAACTAAACTTTCACCAGTTGGCAGGCTTTTCAAAAGTCCAGGGTTAGGTGGGAGGCACCCATGTGGGCTTCAGGGTTCCTCATATTGATCAGGCAGTTTATATGTACAGAAAGAGCTGCCATTCAGTTAATGTTCAGGTGGTGTCTGAACAGAAACAGCATATTGCAAGAAAATGTTGCATTATGTGGCAGTCCGTAGTGCCACATGGAAGGCTCATAGACTGAACTGGTGGCCCCTTAAGAAATCCCCAAACAGTAGTGGAATATGAATATAATAATCTACAGCACAGAAACAAGCCATTCGGCCCAACTGGTCTTTGCCAGTGTTAATACTTCACACGAGCCTCTTTTCACTCTAATTAGTGCTCCCCACCCTGCCCCCATATCCCTCTATTCCCTTCTCACTCATGTATGCATCAAGCCTCCCATTAAATGCATCAATGCTATCTGTTCAACCACTCCATGTGGCAGTGAGTTCCACATTCTCACCACTCTCTGTGTAAACAATCTCCTCCTAAATTCTTTATTTAAATTCTTTATTTGATCTGAGAGTGGCTATCTTATATTCATAACCCCTTGTTCTGCACTCACCAACAACTGGAAACAGTTTCGCCACGTTCACCCTGTCAAACCAGGGAACTCAGGATAAACTTCTTTACCCAGAGAGTTGTTAGAAGTGGAACTCGCTACCACATGGAGTAGTTGAGGCGACTAACATAGATGCATTTAAGGGGAAGCTAGATAAACACATGAGGGAGAAAGGACTAGAAGGATATGCTTTTTTTTATTCGTTCATGGGATGTGGGCGTCGCTGGCGAGGCTGGTATTTATTGCCCATCCCTAATTACCCTTGAGAAGGTGGTGGTGAGCCGCCTTCTTGAACCGCTGCAGTCCGTGTCGTGAAGGTTCTCCCACAGTGCCGTTAGGAAGGGAGTTCCAGGATTTTGACCCAGCGTCGATGAAGGAACGGCAATATATTTCCAAGTCGGGATGGTGTGTGACTTGGAGGGGAACGTGCAGGTGGTGTTGTTCCCATGTGCCTGCTGCCCTTGTCCTTCTAGGTGGTAGAGGTTGTGGGTTTGGGAGGTCCTGTCGAAGAAGCCTTGGCGAGTTGCTGCAGTGCATCCTGTGGATGGTACACACTACAACCACAGTACGCCAGTGGTGAAGGGAGTGAATGTTTAGGGTGGTGGATGGGGTGCCAATCAAGCGGGCTGCTTTGTCCTGGATGGTGTCGAGCTTCTTGAGTGTTGTTGGAGCTGCACTCATCCAGGCAAGTGGAGAGTATTCCATCACACTCCTGACTTGTGCCTTGTAGATGGTGGAATGGCTTTGGGGAGTCAGGAGGTGAGTCACTCGCCACAGAATACCCAGCCTCTGACCTGCTCTTGTAGCCACAGTATTTATATGGCTGGTCCAGTTAAGTTTCTGGTCAATGGTGACCCTCAGGATGTTGATGGTGGGGGATTCGGCAACGGTAATGCCACTGAATGTCAAGGGGAGGTGGTTAGACTCTCTCTTGTTGGAGATGGTCATTGCCTGGCATTTGTCTGGCGCGAATGTTACTTGCCACTGGATGTTGTCCAGGTCTTGCTGCATGGACTGCTTCATTATCAGAGGGGTTGCGAATGGAACTGAACACTGTGCAATCATCAGCGAACATCCCCATTTCTGACCTTATGATGGAGGGAAGATCATTGATGAACCAGCTGAAGATGGTTGGGCTGAGGACACTGCCCTGAGGAACTCTTGCAGCAATGTCCTGGGGCTGAGATGATTGGCCTCCAACAACCACTACTATCTTCCTTTGTGCTAGGTATGACTCCAACCACTGGAGAGTTTTCCCCTTAATTCCCATTGACTTCAATTTTACTAGGGCTCCTTGGTGCCACACTCGGTCAAATGCTGCCTTGATGTCAAGGGCAGTCACTCTCACCTCACCTCTGGAATTCAGCTCTTTTGTCCATGTTTGGACCAAGGCTGTAATGAGGTCTGGAGCCGAGTGGTCCTGGGAACCCAAACTGAGCATCAGTGAACAGGTTATTGGTGAGTATGTGCCGCTTGATAGCACTGTCGACGACACCTTCCATCACTTTGCTGATGATTGAGAGTAGACTGATGGGGCGGTAATTGGCCAGATTGGATTTGTCCTGCTTTTTGTGGACAGGACATAGCTGGGCAATTTTCCACATTGTAGGGTAGATGCCAGTGTTGTAGCTGTGCTGGAACAGCTTGGCTAGAGGCACAGCTAGTTCTGGAGCACAAGTCTTCAGCACTACGGCCGAGATGTTGTCAGAGCCCATAGCCTTTGCTGTATCCAGTGCACTCAGCCGTTTCTTGATATCACGTTCTCTCAATATGCTGATAGGATTAGATGAAGTAGGGAGAGAGGAGGCTCGTGTGGAACATAAACACCCACGTAGACCAGTTGGGCTGAATGGCCTGCTTCTGTGCTGTACATTCTATGTAATTTTATGAACCCCGTGATAATTTTAAAGAGACCTATCAGGTCTCCTCTTAGTCTTCTCTTTTCCAGAGAAAGGAGCCCCAAACTTGCTCAATCCTTATTGACAGTTACATCCTCTCAATTCTGGTAACATTATTGTAACTCATTTCTATGTGTTCTCTCGTGCTTCAGTGTCCTTTTTGTAGTACAGGGATTAGAACTGCACACAGTACACCAAGTGTGGGCCAACCAAGGTTCGATATAAATTTAACATTACCTCCCTGCATATGCCTGAGCCAGAATTACTGTAGTGAGCAGCATTGGGATGCAAAAACAAAGATTCCATTGTTTGGGCTATTCACAAGGTGTGCAGCATAATCATGGTCTGCTTCATAGTTTTCCAATGCGAAAGGGAGTAAGCATGCAGCAGGACGAATAGGAGGTGTGTGGTGCAGCAGTAGCAGAGGAGGAGGAGGAAATCGAGGAAGTAGAGATGCAGTGAGCAAGGTTGGTGCGGCAGGTACTCACTAATAACTGCTTTCAGTAATTGCCAGATCTGACCCCTACACAAATATTGCAGACGAATCATGCAAGCTATTCCATCTATTGTAACTTAGCACCATCCAACCACCAACAGCTTAACGTGGTGTTTCCGAACAAAAACTGTTTGCACTCAGGAGAGATAAAGTGCTCAAATGTATTCAGTACCCTTACAGCTGTGTTTCTTCTACAGTATAACCTACTACCTCTAAGTACTTCTTCAGTGGGAGGAGCGAATGTGATGGGCAGGCTGCTAGTGTACATGGTGAGCATCAAGGGATAGAGGCCTCATTTTACCCCTGGTTCAAGGGTCATGAGAGGGCCTTGCTACCACTGAATGAGGCATGTCCAGAAAGACATTGGCTGCCACTGACTGCCCACTACTTTCAAACCTCTGAGGGCACAGGCTGGATTGGATAGCGTATGATCAACCTGAGAGGAAGGTGTCTCATCCCTGCAGGATCACCAGCAATCTATGTGAAAACAGACAGTAGGGCTGACTGCAGGATACCACGAAAGGGTGTAAAGACAGTTGTGATGGATTTCGAGATCTGATCTGCCAGACTGTCAAGTCCAGCACTGACTCATTCTTATAAGTTAGAGTCCAAGCTTACCATAACCTAAGTCACAGTGTTTCTGAGACGAACTGTGCCCCAGCTTAGTCCCTCTGTCCTCTGTGGTTTCCCTGCAGATGGGAGTGAAGTTAGCACACATACTACAGTGTAGTTGTGAAAATCCCTCATGCATTGCTACTGAGAGGTCTGAAGTGCACATTCTCCGACACTTTCAGGGCACTCAGCTCAGTCTCAAATGATACCACGATGGCCTTTTGCTCATCGATCATCTGCCTTCTGAATACAGGGCCAGTAGGGTACCAATCCCTTGCCTATATAGCAGATAAATATTGAGCCCTTTAAGAGCAGCTGCTTTGCTGGATTTCCCACCTCCAGTCAATTGGCTGCTAGCCACGCTCCTTCCGCCATCTCTATATGGAGAAGCCCATTAAAATGAGGAGGAGTTAGCTTTGCAGAATTTGAAAGACCAGCCCTCCTCACTACCACCGCTGGCTCACCTTTGACACGAGTCGGTGTTTCCCTGATTTTGCTGACATCGCAAAATTAGGGCTTCTATGCATCGTACAGCAGTTCAATTTTCCAACATTTTTTTAAAACCTTAGTTTTTGTGAAACTTTGGTAGCATTGATGCTCAAGGCAAAGAACTAAACAAACGCCAGGTGCTTTCCCGCAGGGAGGGGAGGAAAAAATCAGCACTCAAGACATCTCAGAGCAAATACAGAATTACTTCATGTGGTTTAGTTTGATATTGTCTACCCATACCTATTATACACAACACAGTTGTACTGGACCGTGACCATAAGGCTGTCACTGTGAGCCAGCAGAAACATGTTATATAATGAGGTGTATGCCATACATGGCTGCTATATTTAAAAATACGCAGTGTTCTATTATAGAAGCCATCGGAAGATGTTACAATGATGTTACACTCGCATGCTATGTGAATCCAATAGATACACAGTATAACGCAGCTTTCAATTTTTATGATTAATTTGGCCTCTTGCTGATTCCTTAAAAGAAAACAAAAGTGAGAAAAAGATATATAGTGTCCAAATCATTCCCCCAGGAATCAGCCATTGATTGTTTCCTTCAGTATCACTGTCCTCTTACATTGCTGGTGCACAGGAACCATGGCTGTTGCTTTCCACACAGAGATGTTTTTAGCAAAACCATCGATCAAAAATTGAATAAAACCACCTCATAGACTTCACCATATACAGGATATATATTATTTATAGAAATATGTAAAAGTAGATGCACTGAAGCGATTTCAAGGTTATTATCTCACTGTTCAGATGATAGTTAATCCACTTGAGCTTTGCTCTTGTGGTTTATAGTGCCATCTGAACTGGTCTATCAAACTGCTTTGTAATCACATCCAAATACTATGATGGGAACTACTACTACGACTACTACTACTACTACGACTACAACAACAACTTGCATTTATACAGCACCTTTCATGTAGTAAAACGTCCCAAGGCGCTTCATAGAAGCATTATGAAACAAAATTTGACATCGAGCCACATAAAGAGATATTAGGACAGGTGACCAAAAGCTTGGTCAAAGAGGTAGGTTTTAAGGAGTGTTTTAGAGGAGGAGAGAGAGGCAGAGAGGTTTGGGGAGGGAGTTCCAGAGCTTAGGGCCTAGGCAGCTGAAGGCACGGCTGCCAATGGTGGAGCGATTAAAATTGGTGATGTGCAAGAGGCCTGAACTGGAGGAGCGTAGAGATCTCAGAGGGTTGTAGGGCTGGAGGAGGTCACAGAGATAGAGAGGGGCGAGGCCATGGAGGCATTTGAAAACAAGGATGAGAATTTTAAAATCAAGGCGTTGCCGGACCGTAAGCCAATGTAGGTCAGTGAGCACAGGGGTGATGAGTGAACAGGAGTCAGTGCAAGTTAGGATACAGGCAGCAGAGTTTTGGATAAGCTCAAGTTTAAGGAGGATGGAAGATGGGAGGGCGGCCAGGAGAACAATGAAACAGTCATGTCTAGAGGTAACAAAGGCATGGATGAGGGTTTCAGCAGCAGATAAGCTGAGGCAGGGGCAGAGACGGGTGATGTTACGGAGGTGGAAGTAGCCAGTCTTGATGATGAAGCAGATACGTGGATGGAAGCTCATCTCAGGATCAAATAGGACGCCAAGGTTGCGAATGGTCTGGTTAAGCCTTAGACAGTGGCTACATTCATATATAGTGCTCGTCATGAAAAAGAACATGCCAGAGATTATAGTTCTCTACATACACAATCTAAACCCCATAATGTGATTACTGTCTTATAGTTTATCCCAGGTATCAATTCTTTCTCCCCTCCACCAATTTGCTCCTTGCCCCAAGTTGTTGATTCCATGCTGGGGTGCAATTCCACTAGCACCAGAAGCCCATCAATAACTCCCCATGTGTCTTTTATTCATGCCTTGGCCTGCACAGTCAAATAATCTGCCACTAATGATTGTCATCATAGTCAATCTTGATCTTGCACTCACCCAATGTTTTCACATGTGCAGGAGTTATTGGGTAGCAATCAGCAGCAGGAACCATGACAATTTTCTCTTTGTGGGAGCATTGTGGCTAACTGTAGCATCCCTACTATTTTCAGCTCAGATGAACTAACTCAGTAGAGACACAGGATCGGCCCTGATCTGTATGGCATAACTACTCACTGGATAAACTAGGGAGCTATCAGGGTGCCAATACCTATGAGAAATCCTCAATGAGATTTCTGTCTAGCAATCACTCTCAGCTATGCATTTTATGTAGATTAGTATTAAGTAGACATTAAAAATATCCAATCATAATATGAAAATAATCTCCTTCGTCACATCTAATTAGTGCAAATACTCTGAAATGGTGAACTTCAGGAACAAGAAAGGCGGGAGACAGGCAGGAGTGACTTTTGTATGACCACAAGCCAAAACAAATTTACGATTTCATCAAAGAAGCTCGGATAGTATAATCAATATATTTCATTTTACAGTTTCAATAGGGAGGGTCAAAGTGAATTTTTATGTTGGCCTCCTGACAAAACCAAATACAAAAATCAATAACATATATCTTAGAAAAGAATATATATTTTTAAAGTTTTACGCAGTGTATACAAAACTATGGCTAATGACTGATAGAATCTTTCATGGCCGGCAGTGAGATAAGAAAAAAATCTCTACAAGGCTGACCAAGTAACACATAAATGAGATGGGTGGGTTAAGGTCAGCCTCATACATCCAGATGGCTATGAGTGAGTTTTTGTTTTAATTATTTTTCTACTCTTCCCTTTCTATGGACTTCTAGGGCACGATTCTAACTTTGAAGTCCGGGTGGGTTGGGGGCTGGAGGGGCAAACAAAATCGGGCATTTCTGGAGCGGGAAGGAATCTCGGCTCCGACCCGCCGAAAAGCTCACTCGACCCAGACTCATCTGGGTGCGCGTGTCGTTCCTGAACCCGGAAGTCCCGCCAGCAATTAAAGACGGCAGGACGATATTTAAACCAACAATTGATGTACTTAAAGTACTTGAAATCTGCATTAATGTAACTAATTATGCTGGCAAGCGATTTCAACACTGCCTCAACGTGTTTCCCGTGCTGTGTGAAACACGGCACCGGAAACTGGGCGGGTTGCAGCCGGCAACCATTTGGACATTTAAATCCCTGTTTGACAGATGGGGATAAAAGGTCAGTTATTGTAGCAGGGCACTCAGTTCTCTCAGACAAACGTTTGGCGGGGAGATCTTTGTGTTTAGACTGAGAATTCTTGGTTCACACTCAGAATTGTTCTGATTACACATATTTACCCACTTTTTGGACCCCCTCAAACTGACACCATTAGGATGGTGGTGGGGCGCGATGGCTGCATTCACCAGTACACTCAAAGACGAGGAACATCACCATCCTCGCCAGGCACGGCGTGCACTTCCGCCGCTTGCAGCTCCGCAACACAGATGTGCGCCACAGACACCTGCACAAGAGCACAGAGGGCAACAACAGAGGGACCGACGTCGAAGGAGGTACTCCCCTCATGAGAGGGTCTACAGACGGAGGCTAAGCTTCCTCGACCTCCCTGAGGAGCAGTGCATACGGAGGCTGAGACATGGTCACCGATGGTTTGTTTCACAGGTCATCGCACTGCGTCAACTTCCCCATGGACGACATCAGCCAGTCGGAGAGGGCAGTGGGTTCCCACTCTCTGGCTGGCTTCCCAGGGCTTCAGGGTGCAATCGATTGCACGCAGATAGCAATCCGAGCACCTCCACATGAGCCAGGACTGTTCATTAACAGAAAGGGGTATCACTCCA
Organism: Heptranchias perlo; assembly: GCF_035084215.1. Taxonomy (NCBI): domain Eukaryota; kingdom Metazoa; phylum Chordata; class Chondrichthyes; order Hexanchiformes; family Hexanchidae; genus Heptranchias; species Heptranchias perlo. The sequence goes on from NC_090334.1 coordinate 16,523,421, forward strand.
TCAATGCTCAGCTCATTTGTGACCACAGGAAAAGATTTCTTCACGTGTGTGTCAGATTCCCTGGCAGCTGCCATGATTCATTCATTCTGAGTGAATCTAACATCCCGGCCCTCTTCCACGCACCAAACAAACTTAAGGGCTGGCTCCTCGAAGTCAAGGGATACCCCCTGCACACGTGGCTCATGATATCTCTGAGGAACCCCATCAGCGAGCAACAGCGTCGATACAACAGTCACATCACCACCAGGTCTGTAATTGAACATGCGAGAGGACTGCTGAAGATGCGATTTTAATGCCTGGATCACTCTGAGGGAGCACTTCAATACTCACCAGCGAGAGTGGGTCGCATTGTAGTCATCTGTTGTGCCCTGCGCAACATGGCGCAACAGAGGGGGTTACCGGTTGATGAGGCCCCATGCCTTCATCCAGCATCCACATCTGCGATGAACATTGAGGAGGAGCAGGAGGGGGAGGAGGAGGATGAACCCATCAGCAGGGCAGCACCTAACCTGGCTGCTCGTGAAGCCAGGGAGTCGCTAATATTTGAATGATTCTCATAAGGCGATCAAAAAGCGAGAACAGTCAAGTCCTCAGACCAGCGGCACCACCCCCCCACCCCACCCCGCCGCACATTCACCCACTGTTAACTCACCCACTGGGTGGCAGCAAGTGTCGCCATCCATGATGAAATACATGAAAGGGTGCTGTCACAAAAGGCAGTCAAGAATGGGCAAGACATGGCAGTAGTGGTGAGAATGATAACATTTAATGTGAATTTAACAAAAAAACAAACATAAATAAAAAACATGACAGTCTGTCAGACACCCTTGTCCATACCCTTCGTGATCACAAATCTTTAGCCTTTCTCTTCCTACTACTTCTACGTGGTGCATCCCCTGTGGCTAAACCAGACTCATTTGTGAGCCGTGCTTGCAGCTCAATGGATGTTAGCCTTCTCTCCATGGCAGACATTCCAGCATTTACCTGAGCCACTATTCCACTAATGCAGGAGTTGGATTCCTCCATCCTCTGCGTTATTGTGGAGAGTGTGCATGACACATCTTCCAGTACCTCGCAAAGGTGCTGCTGTCCCTCGATCATTCTCCTTTTAATGGATGGGCTCCCGGGTTCAGCATCTGCGTCCAGCTGAGCAGAGCCTGGAGAGGAGTGCGCCCACCTACGCGGACTCTCCACAGCTGCCCCTGCCACCAGTGTCTGCTCGTGCTCACATGTGTGGTAACTCACCAGGTGCCAACCCAACTACTAGGACCCACCGAGGTGTGAGTATCTGCGCTGGATGGCTCGCGAAGATGTGACGGTGCACCCTCAGAGGCCGGGAGCTCCTCTGAGGAATCGCCCTCTGCTCTCACTTCGGTTGTCGAAGGGCCTGTAAGAGAACAGAAGGCAATATTAAGCATCATCACAGATGTGTCATGTTGCGATGAGCGTACTGACATGTTCAACATTCCAATCATTATTAACAACAATTCATGTAGTGTGTGATGAATGTTACAGTTTTACAGTTGTGTCACCAGAAGTTTGTGGGGTGCCAGTCTCGGCGACCCTGACGGACGGGCACTCGAGGGTTCGGCTGAGCTCCAGGGCCCCCTCCTCCGTCTCTGTGAGGACCACTATTTGTTGTGGCCACCCCCCCCCACCCCCACCTCCAGTCCTCACCCTCTTGCATGCATTTTGCGCTCTCTTCTACAAGGGGAGAAAGTACAGACGTGTGAGTGAGTGATAATGAAGTGGTCAGCCGATGAATGCATTGCTTTGGGTGAGGCTGACCGTGAAAGAGGTGCATCAGAGAGTGAGTTTGAGACAGATACATCACAATGGATCAGGATTGGGGTGAGTGGTAGAGCTGGAGTCAAAAATGGGGAGGTGAAAAAGTGCTCAGGAAGTAAAGGTAAGTTGAGGATGAGCCTTAAGTGGATGTGAGGAGTGATGTGATGGAGTAGTGTTGGCAGTGCAGAATGATGTGGGGGGTGGGGGAGGAATGTAGGAGAATCAGTAAGTGTACTCACTTTTGCTGACCCAGTTAGGTCATTGAAACCCTTCCTGCACTGGACCCAAATGCAGTAGATGTTGCTCCTGCTGGTGACCTCCTCTGCCACATCGAGCTAGGCCTTCTTGGTGGCAGAGGCAGGGTGCTTCCTGCTGTCAGCCGGGTAAAATAGTTCCCTCCTCCACCTCACCCCGGCCAGCAGCACCTCAAGTGAGGCTCTGCTGCTCCATTCTGCATGCTTGCTCCTTGCTCCAGCAAAAACCATTGGTGACATGGCCCTTTAAATACAGACACTCCAGCTGACAGCAGGTCACGCGGGTGCGCAGTCCGCCCGCTGCACAGCTTTCGGACGGCAAACTCGGAAGCAAAGTTAAGGTGCACCAATTAAGTCGCGATCGCATGGGGAACGGTAAGATTTTATTAGTCGGGCTTGCCGATCACCCATTGACCCCCCTCCCCGCCCCCGCTGCCATCCCACTGCCTTATTAAAATCGTGCCCCTAGTATCACACACCATTACTGACAGAGCTGAGACAGGGAAGCTGCCTCTGCCTGATCAATGGCCAGCAGCATGTTTGCAGAAATGGCTCGTGATTTTTTCAATATTCGGACCCTCAGTGGGTTAAGGATTTGGCCTCCATTTGGTGCTTCCCACGATGAGTTGGGTCATTTGCCAGGTGGGAAACATGGGCATAAGACAGCATCTTACTATGTGGGGCCCCTTTGAATGACATATCCTCATATAATATGGCCACAGACATGCTAGTTTGCAAGATATTAAAGTACAGAATAAAATGGAGGATTGGTGATTTGTTTTGACCACTAAAAACATGCAGCGGGAAAAGAGACAAATCTATATTAGATGTCAGGCAAAAACCAACACTGTTATTGGCTATCAACACTGCAAAACTGTTGATATATACTTACGAATAACATTGCATTCAAAACTTCCTTTCATTTGATGGCATTTCTACCTGTTGTATTGAGCAGGGCTGCCCAGCTAAGATCAGATTCATATAAACAAGTACAAGTACTGAATTTTAACTAATTTTATTTTTTTTAAACCAGGAACTAATTTGGGGAGAACTGGATGGAACCATGAGTTAGAAACTGTCTTTTCACCTTTGGGACTCTGGTTCAAATCCAGTCCAAACGATGCAATGAAAGTCTCTTCTACCGGCTGATCGTATTCTGTAAGAGTCCTTTGTGAAATTAGACTAAACAGCCTCAAACCAATTCCTAGTGGGTGTGTGGGTCACAGCTCCGCCCTCCCAATGAATTCAGCACCCAATTAGCAATCTCATTGAATCTCAGGTTTGGGAGAAGGCATATTTGTGGGCAGAGTGGAAGGGGCCTGTAGTGAGGATATAGGAGAAGGACCTTTAGCTAGTTGTGCTATTCCTAACCTGGACTGCATGGTGCTGACCCTGGATGCTCTAAATGGAAAGTGTTTAATCTCCCTATAATAACAATCCCTGCCTTGATGTGCAAAAAATTCACCAACATTTCAAAAAAAAAAATCAGGAGCTGTGGGAATGAAGAATTTTTGTCTGGTCACTCTCCAGTTTTCTCCCTCCTCTTCTAAATACACTGATTCACGTGTGCAACTAGACAGCAGATGTTGGCAGATTACTTGTGGACAAGCCTGATCCTACTCTCAACTGATAGCCCTACTTTGCAAGAGGAATCATTGGATAATAATCAGGAGCAAGAAGCCTGTCTATATTTTCGCTCCCTACCCCAGGGATACTAAGGCAAATTTGCTGCTATCATAGTTGAGATCACCTAACTCAGTACAGATCGAGAATTGAACTTGTGACCTTCCTGGCATGTATAACTCAATACTACACTGGATAGTGTGGTTCTTATAAAAGTCTCTTCTGAGTATTACTGTTTTGTATTACAAATTTCAGGTTACCACTGGACACTCTCTTAGGTACCTGTCACCTGGCAGTCCTTTAAATGGACCCCACATCCCTTACAATTGGCAGTTAAAAAGAAAGAAAGACTTGCATTTATTCACAACTTCAGGGCGTCCTAAAGCGCTTTACAGCCAATTAAGTACTCTTGAAGTTTAGCCACTGTTGTAATGTAGGAAATGCGACAGCTAATTTGCACACAACATTCTCCCACGAGCAGCAATTAAATAAATGACCTGATAATCTGACTTAGCAGTTGGTTCAGAGATAAATATTGGCCAGGACCCTGGGGAGAACTCCCTGTTCTTCTACGAAATAGTGCAATGTGATCTTTTAGGTCCATCTGAGAGACCAGAGGGATCCTCGCTTTAATGTCTCATCTGAAAGACGGCACCTCCGACAGTGCAGCACTCCCTCAGAAGTGCACTAGAACGTCAATGCAGATTTTGTAATCAAGTCTCTCGAGTGGGACTTGAACACTTAACCCTCTGACTCAGAGGCGAGAGTGTTATTCACTGAGCCACGGCTAAAAATTTGCACATCAAAGTTAGTCCAAGTTGCATAGTGTTTGGTTTAGTTATAAGCAGAGGAAAAAAGTTCTATTCCCATTTGGTGGACAGTAAGTCCAAGATTTGACACCAAACCACCCGGATGCCATACTACGAACACTGTATCAGTCAATCAAAATTACTTGCCTTGCTGTCATTGAGAACAACCGACAAAGCTAAATCTATGTAATCCCAGCGGATTTGGATTCGTTGCAAATAAAATTACGAAATACTTGTCGTAAATTTTGTTCCCTATCACCACAAAGTATTGTCAGTTAAATTCAGGATGCCAGATGTTCTACAAATTAAAGTGTTTAAAAACCTACTGAATTTCACACTTTAAAGATTTAATTGTATTGCCACTGGAAGAAAAACACCTTATGTTACACCAAATTTGAAACAATACACAACTTTTTTGAAAACCCCTGGGGGTTTTTCCTTCTCAAGTATTTACATGGATAAAGCCCAAGATTGGAGTATATTGTGTTGGCACTCTGTTTCAACAAATCAACCTGTAATCCCTCACATTTAATATTTATGACTCAACGGATGGATTTTCTTCCATTTCACAGGTTAACTCTGTCAGTTGCAATTCTGCAGAAGCTCTCAACTGGATACTATGGGGTAGATTCTCGTCTTCACCACCTGGGTGGTAATCTGGTGGAGCAGGTGCTATACGACCTGCCCAATTTTCTAACCATTGATTTCAATGGAACAAAAATCAGACAGGTTCTAAAAAGGACAGTTAACGCGCTCCACCGGATTACCACTATGGTTTAGCTCCTGTGAAATTATCTTTTAATATTACATATAACCAAACGTTTTCTTTGTCCACAACTCACTGATTACCACAAACAGCTGCTACTTTATATTGTAATCAACTGCAGTTAATAACTCAGTAAAAAGCTGTTAATCCTTCTGAAGGGACATTGCACGTCAACTAAATGAAGCACTTAGGCCTTTGATGTCCACCACAAAGCTCATCATTAACAGCACGGAAAAAGAGAGTGAAAGTGAAATAGTTGTTATGGCCAACTTCAAAAAGTCGGCAGTGGTTCCATGTAGTAATCTGTCCTAAGACTTTAGACTATTGGTTCTCATGGTGTATAAATGTCATCTGAAGACTCTTGATAAGATTATTGCTTAATTACTCCAACCTGGCTCTTCCTTTTTACCTGTTATTTCCCCCTCCCATTTCACTTTGTTCAGCCCCATGAACAAGGTTCACTTGTCTTCCCAGCTTCCAGTTCTGATGGTGAGTCTAGATCCAAAACGTCAATCTATCTTTCCCTTTATTGATGCTGTCAGACCTGCTGTTTATTTCCAGCAATTTTTGCTTTAGATTTTTAGCGCTGACAGTTTTTTCCCACTCGTTATTAACTACTCCCACCTATCTGTTATTCTCTATAGAATTGGAAAAAATTTAGTTGGGCTGCATCTGGTTTATCTCCATATCATTCACACGATATCACACAGATATGAAACATTGTTTAATGGCTCTAAAAACTTTGTCCAATGCAGATGGCACTGAATGCCCACTCAGATACCTCTTCTGCAGTGTGCAATTCTCAGGTTTTCTTCTAGTTTTTAATTAAAGTTTCCCTATAAACAATTTTTAAAAATATACAGCAGCCATAACTTCAGGAATTCCACCCTTACGCCTTCATGTATTTACAATCTTAGTAAAGTGTCCTGAAATCATTTGATTTATACACTCAAAAGAGCTTTGTAAATGCCGCAATGTAAAGGAAATACAGGTGAATTCCTTTTGGAGCAGACTTTTGTTCAAAAGTGGGTTTATGCCAGTGGAAGGATTATAGCTTATTTTAAGCTCATCAAAAACTAGAACATTTCTGATCCGTGTTTCCCACTTTATCTCTGGTTCTTGTCATCTGTGTACTCTTCACCACTATAACATCAGCCATAAGAGCACAAAGGCACCAATGTCACTGGATCTGTCAGGTCAACTCATTTTGAATTATCCACAATAATTATTCCATTTCACTAACTTTTTTAAAATTGCAAACTGTCAACTAAAATCAAAATGATTTTACGTTCCAGAATTACGTATGAAGGCAGAAATCGCAGCATGGAATGAAGTGGCAAACCAGGTGACGGTAACAGAACCTCTTTGTTTCCTCCATCCTCAACACAAATGATGCTTCATGTACATCCTGACTTTACATAGATCTTTTATATTCAGGTATGCAGTAATGTTAAGGCCATGTGGCAAATCGTAATTTTGACTGGTCAACAGCTCACAACACTAGAGACAGGGGTTGTTTACAAATGCCAGACTGCCATTTTACAACTTCTGACAGCCTTAATTCCATCAGTGCTCTAGATCCAACTCCAACAGGTTTTAATACCTTCGACAGTGTCATTGCAAGACATTTGCTATGTTTTTTTTTAAATACAGTAACTCAAGATCCTTTCTACATGAAGATCAAGATGAAAGCAGATCCTAAAGGGTAGAAGAATGTCACATGATGGAAAACCTATGAACTGTAGAAGCTGTACAGAGAAGGATGAACTGGAACAACTGTGCAGGCCATTTCTTCCCTATTATATCAAAAGGTAACAGTGAACCTGCATTGAAAGGAAAAAGGCACTGGGCGCAGATGTGGTCAAAACCAACATGTACCCTCTTCACAAATAGATTTTTTTTGTAATTCAAAATAAGATGAAAGTATAGTTAAATTCAATAAATTTCCTTCATAATTACATATTTTATTTATTGAAGCAGTTTATTTTCAAAATAATTAGGATTTCTACATAGTCTGTGGAATAATAGTTATGCTCACGACAAAATATTTGTATACAAAATTACATTACCAAAAACAATGGCTTTTTTCTTGCTACGGGCCATTTATTGAACAGTATGGCCTAGAAATTCGGCCATGCAGTGCCCGTTTTCCGGGCGTTAAACAGCCTCCTAAACTCCAACAGCTACTCACACTGGCAAAAGGTGGGAAGTGGTGTTCCACAGGGATCGGTGGTGGGACCACTGCCGTTCACAATTTACATTAAGGATTTGGACTTGGGAATCGGAAGTACAATTTCAAAATTTGCGGACGACACCCAATTGGAGCTATAGTTAATACAAAGGAAGAATGCGTCAAAATGCAAGAAGACATCAATAAACTTGTAGAATGGCATATGATTAATTTCAATATAGATAAGTGTGAGGTGGTGCATTTCAGTAGGAAGAATAAGGAGGTCACATACTGCTTCGATAATAAGAGTCTAAATGTAGTAGAGGACCAAAGGGAGCTTGGGATACAGATAACAAATCACTAACAATAGTGACGCAGGTTAGTAAGGCCATCAAAAGGACAAACCAAGCACTGTGGTTCATTTCAAGAGGAGCAGAATTGAAAAGCAGAGATGTTTTGTTAAACTTGTATAGAACCTTGGTTAGATCACACTTGGAGTACTGGTCTCCATAATATAAAAAGGATATAGATGCATTGGTGAAGGTGTAAAAAAGATTCACAAGGGTGATACCAGAACTGAGGGGATATACTTATCAGGAAAGATTAAACAGGCTGGGGCTCTTTTCTCAAGAAAAGAGAAGGCTAAGGGGTGACCTGATAGCAGTCTTTAAGGCAACGATAAGGTTTGATAGCGTAGATGGAGAGAAAATGTTTCCACTTGTGGGTGAGTCCAAAACTAGAGGTCATAAATATAAAATAGTCGCTAATAAATCCAACAGAGAATTTAGGAGAAACTTCTTTCCACAAAGTGTGGTGAGAATGTGGAACATGCTACCACAAGGAATAGTTGAGGGAAATAGCATAGATGCATTTAAGGGGAAGCTAGATAAGCACATGAGGGAGAAAGGAATAGAAGGATATTCTGATAGGGTTGTTTGAAGATGGGTGGGAGGAGGCTCATGTGGAGCATAAACGCCAGCATAGACCAGTTGGGCCAAGAGTCAACCTGGCCATTCTCTGGTTTTACAGTAACATTGCAGCAAAGCAGTTTCCGACACACAGGTTGATATGTAAACAGAGACTGACCGAGCGATTTAAGAGAAAGGTGAAGGAGGGTTATCAGGGTAAGCAGGCAGCTAAGGTCCTGCTTCAGGAAGAGGTCGCCCAGGAGTACCCAATGCCAGCTCCTAGTTATCTGTGAACACAGCTCATAAGATAAATAATACCATCAGCTAAATAAGATCTGTGCCCACTTCCAAAATCAGTCCTGCCGTCATGATCTCAAACTACACAAACTAATTTATTTGCTTACATGTGGCTTTCTTTCACCATTATTAAGACTCCCATTTAAACCATTCTGCTACTCTTTCTTATAGATATTCCTCCACCTTGCTGCAAATCACACATCCTACTTGTGTGCCTTCCCACTATTTTACACCATTGTGCCCCCCACTTCGTATTTGCTAATCAGCAATCTCGCCCATTCTCCAAGTATATTTCACATTATTAGTTAGGTATACCAAAGAAACGCTGGTGAATAAAAATTTTGAGGCCCAATGGAAATAATTTGCAAATTCATCGGTAAGTTTATATCTGCTAATGCTTTACTGCACCCTTCGATAATTGATAGATGATAAGTTTAAATAATGTCAGAGTCGGGCATAGTTAACCATGACCATTGGAAGGGAAAAGAATACGGGTGACTTTAAAGCATTTCATTGGAAAACATCAATGAAAGGGAACAATATGCGGATGCTAATAATCTTTTCCCACATATTATTGAATTTGCCGTGTTTAAAATCAAGCTGCAAGCATGGAAAAATAAACCACTATATCCAAAAAGCAATGGTTGGGAAAGCACAAAAGTGTGTGCAAATTGTTCCTCAGTCGCTGTACAAATTAGGTCAGAAGTTAGTAATGCACAGTCTATTTAAACAGGTAAGAACTTCTACAGTTTAAACTTTCCTTCTATAAGTTTGACAGACATTTGCACAGACACTATAGCTGTACGCAAAGTATTTTGATGCTATTACAACCATGGTAGGTGGTGGTGAAGACTTTAAGAGCCCAATTTGCATCTGGCTTCTTTAGCAGCACCGTGACAAAGTTGCAACTATTTATTGAACTTGCCTGAGGGATGGCCAATAGCTTAATGCTGCAATATTAGAGGATACAAAACCACTTAAATATTTTCATGTGGATTGATAGAGCAGGAAAACAAAGTGGAAAATTCAGAATTAATGACTATCATATTAATTCAACATCTAATGATCGTGTAAATACCCTATCTGTTATTTTTGCTAAAAAGTGGTATGTTCCTGGATGCCACAGGTGCTCCTATCTCCTTACTAGAATGATACCCGGACTTCAGAGGTTAAGTTAAGAGGAGAGATTACACAAATTGGGGTTGTATTCTCTAGAGTTTCGAAGGTTAAGGAGTGATCTGATCGAAGTTTATAAGATATTAAGAGGAACAGGTAGGGTGGTTAGAGAGAAATTATTTCCGCTGGTTGGGGATTCTAGGAATAGGGGGCACAGTCTAAAAATTAGAGCCTGACCTTTCAGGAGCGAGATTAGAAAACATTTCTACACACAAAGGGTGGTAGAAGTTTGGAACTCTCTTCCGCAAACGACAATTGATACTATCTCAATTGCTAAATTTAAATCTGAGATAGATAGCTTTTTGGCAACCAAAGGTATTAAGGGATATGGGCCAAAGGCAGGTATATGGAGTTAGATCACAGATCAGCCATGATCTTATCAAATGGCGGAGCAGGCACGAGGGGCTGAATGGCCTACTCCTGTTCCTATGTTCCTAGGTGGTTACAAAACAGACAAATCTCTATCAACAAGTAATGACTTATGGGATTCCATAGGGATCTGGTCTAGACCCACGCCACATTCATTAGTGGTACATGGCAAAGTGATCTGTGCAGTAGGTATTGATAACATTCAAAGAGATGTGGATAAATTCAGTTGATATGCTTTCAGGTGGATTTTAATATGGATGGAAATATAAAGTAATCCAAAGTAGAAACAAGAAACATGAAAATGTGTACACAATGGATGAGTGTCCATTGGCAATGGTGGGAAATGGGCGACTGCTCAATGAGTCAGCACGAGGTTCTCATCAACAGGTTAATCAAGATGTGAAATTCATATCAAAGATATTTGATTGGAGGGCTAAACAGGTTATTTTAGTCATGTCAATAATCATTGATAATGCCACATTTGGAAAATCGTGTCCATGAAAAGGATATGAATGCATTAGAGGCGCGATAGAGAACAACGTCAAGGATGATGCAGGTACTTAGAACTCTATACTATAAGGAAAGAACCTCAAAATTTAATTTGTTTTGTTTGAAGAAAAGAAATTAAGAGGAGGCATGATCTTTAAAATGCTGACGGGCATAGATATTGAAGATGTAAACAGGTTATTTAACTTAAGCTGTGGAAAATTGACCATTGTCAAACAAGACTAAAAGTTAGAATATTTTTCTGCACAGAACAGCAGTTAGGTGGAATAAACTCCCTGCAAAATCACTTAAAAATATCACATCAAATGACTCCTTTAAAAGAATATAAAAGCATCAAATGTTGGCGATACATAGCAAGTCGGTCAGCAAGTGAAAAGGCAACTTAACATTTCGGGGGCAAGACCCTCCTGCAGAACTCAAACCATTTGCAGTTTTTTTTTCCTTTATATTCCTTTAAAATGGGATTGAATGAATATCGGCTCAGTTAGGTAAGGTGCCCAGGGAGAAATTTCAGAATGTTATTTCCGTGGAATTTTTATTCAGCTCCCTCAGGAAATTAAATAAATTGAGGGAAATTCATGATTGTATCAACTGTACATCGAAAAAGAGAGAAAGAATTCAAATCAGAGAGCTTTATTCAAGATACTTATCTACCGAACATGTGATTTTAATTTACAGAGTGCTCCAAGCCCTGTAATTTTTTTTAAAGCAAATAAGAAAAATAGTGCTCACAGATTCACTATTAAATAACAAATTAAAATCCACTGATTTGTGCCTGCTACGCCAGCTCGGTACTTGATAAAACATTATTTCTATAATGTTCACAGCATAATATGGCTACAAGATACGAAGTCCATCACTGTACATAACTTACATGGTCACTTATTTTTCATTCCACCACAGGATTTAATATGTTCTGCATCCTTCAAACAATTAAAGGCAAATGTTTAAACTGCAAGATCTTTGATTGCATACCAACGAGCAGAGGCGATATTAGGCCTGATATGAAGTAACAACCAGAAGACGGTAGAGCATGTCAGAGTCAGTGAACATCTTGGCAACAGTGACCACAATAAGGTAAGCTTTATGGTGGAAGAGAAAATGAGGACATTAGAAGCATTCAATTTTGGAAAGGCAGATTTTGGCAAATGCAGGGTTAGCCAAGGAAATTCGAATTAACAGCACTGCTAGAGGGGAGAAAAAGATTGTCCCTAAATCCTGAAATTCCCTGCCTAGCACCATCGTGGAAGCACCAATACCACATGGACAGCAGGGCTTCAAGAAGGTGGCCCACCAGCACTTCCTCATGGTAACTAGGGGTGGGTAATAAAGGCAGCATTGCCCGCATGCCACGAACAAGTAAAACATATTAAAGCTACGGCCGGCATGGTGGGCCGCAACAAATAAAAAAGACTTGCATTTACATAGTGCCTTTCACAACCTCAGGTTGCTCCCAAAGAGGTTTACAGCCAATGAAGTACCTTTGAAGTATAGTCACTCTTGTAATGTAGGAAATGCGACAGCCAGTTTGTGTACAGCAGGGTCCCACAAACAGCAATGAGATAATGACCAGATAATCCATTTCAGTGATGTTTGTTAAGGGATAAATATTGGCCAGGACACTGGGATTTACTCCCCCTGCTCTTCTTCAAAATAGTGCCATGGGATCTTTTACATCCACCTGAGGGGGCAGACAGGGCCTCGGTTTTACATCTCATCCAAAAGACAGTGCAGCGATCCCTCCTTACTGCACTGCAGCTTCAGCCTGGATTATGGACTCAAGTGTCCAGAGTGGGGCTCGAATCCATGACCTGCTGACTCACAGGCACGAGTGCTACTGACTGACAGCTGACATCTATAAAAATAGGGTAAAGGGAGTAATGACGTTGCTCAGGAGAGCTACAATTGAAAATGATGTTAGAATAGCAAGAAACATTAAAAGAAATGTCAAGCATCTCTTAAATATATTTACAGCAAGCAGATGAAAATGGCCCAGTTAAGCCACATGAAATCAAATGGCCAAGGGATGGCAAATATACTAAATTAATTATTTTTTTCTGTGATCACAGGACAGGCTTCTCAGAATGGAAGTTCAATTTTTGTTGGGTGGAAGGGGAGAGCAAAGGAAATAGAAATTTCAGATAAGGCAGTAACTGATAGACTGAGAGAGTTAAAGATATAGAAGATATCCAGTCTGGATAAACTTCATACAAAAGGTTATTAGGAAAAAAAAGCTAGAAAAAAGTCACTATTTTTAGGGAATCACGAGAAATGGGCGATGTGCCCAAGGATTGGAGAGTAGCTAACACAATAACAATCTTTGCAAAGGGGCATGGGGTTGACCCATGGAACTAGTGAGCCTGACATATGTTACGGATCAAGTATTTGAAGGCATTCTGAAAGTGGGGATCATGAAACACCTAGACAGATATGGTATAGGAGGACAGAATAAACACGGATTCATGGGATGGAGGTCTTGCCAACAATTTTACTTTAGTTCTTTGAGGAAATGATGGAACTTGTTGACAACAGAAATTCCATACATGCAATATATTTAGATTTCAGCAAGGCTTTAAATACTACATGGAAAGGTTGAAGAGCCTGGGATAGTTTACGCTGGATAAGAGAAGACTCGTGGAATATATTATTCAAGTATTTAAGATTTTTTTAAGGAAGCAAATGAATTGCAACCCAATAATATGTTTGAGATTGCCACAAACTCTAGAACCAGGGCACATGGGCTCCCACTCAGAAGAGTGAAATGCACAGACAGTTTAGATTTCTCTAATTTACCCAGAGGGTAGTGGATGTGAGGATTGGACTGCAGACAATGTGCAAAAATTTAAGGACGAATTGGATAGATATTTGAGGGAGTGGGCGATTGAGAGGGATCAGTTTGGGATTGACCAGGAGGACAGCAGCATCTTTTCTGGTCATGTGCTTTGCTATGCTCCTAGTTACTACATTTCCTGCGGACAGGATGTTTTATACAACTTAACTATTTACGATATTATTTGAATTCAAGACAGATTATGGACCATGAAATTAAATTCTGCTTTCAAAAATAAAAAACAGAAAATGCTGGAGACGCTCAGCAAGTCAGGCAGCAAGATGCCCCACAGATGCTGCCTCACTTGCTGAGCTTCTCCAGCATTTTCTGTTTTTATTTCAGATTTCCAGCATCCGCAGTATTTTGCTTTTGATCTGCTTTCGAAAATTGCTCCCCAATACAAATGTAAATCTGCAATTTCAACTATTTATTTTAATGGCTTCCCTTCTAAAACAATAAAATTACATAACTGATGAGGTGAAAGGGAGTAATGCACACATTTGACCACCCACATAATAACATATTTAAAAAAAAAACAAGAGAACATACTGGGGTCAATTTTAGGATGGCCGAGCAGGTGCGTTCGTGGTGGGGGGGGTTCCTTAAATTGGGGAATCCCGGAGCGGGTCCAACCCGCCCACTTCCGGGTTCCCCAATGACGTGAATCGGTGCGCGCGCAGCCCCCCCAAATACAGGACTCCCCATTGGCAATTAAAGCCGGTGGGATGACAGTTTAGATAGTTAGGGAGGTATTTGAGGTCGTTGACAGACCTCATTGGGAAGGGATTTTAGCAGGGATGTGATTTTGGACTCTCCTCAGCGTGTTTCCCATGCTGTGGGAAACACTCCCTGTTGTTGCAAACGTGTTTCAGCCAGCAGCCATTGGGAGATGCAGAGGATTCCTTGACAGTTGTGGGGAATACCTCATTCATTGCAGCAGGGCATTCTGTCACCTCAGACAAAGTTTTGCCTGCCACACCGTTGTCTTCATACTCAAAATTATTACATCATACCCTAAACTCTGCCATCCAAACATATTTACCTACTTTGCGAACCCCCTCACACTCATACCGTCAGGATTGGGGGGGGGGGGGGGCGGGGGTTCCATAGCTGCATTCATCACTCCATTGGAGGACGACCAACATCACCAGCCTCGCCGTCCACCTCCGCCATGTGAAGCTACACAAAACAGTGCTGCACAACAGACACCTGCACAAAGTAGTCGTGCAACTACCCATACACCCACTGTACAATGACCCAATGGGGGGCATCAAGGGTGTTCATGGAGAACCTCATGAAAGGGACTTATTGCACAAGCCAGTCAAGAATGGCCAAGATGTGGCAGTAGTGGTGACAATATAATATGTAATGTGAGTTGATCAGAAATCAAATATAAGTAAAAACCATGACAAACCCTCAAACACTCTTCATGCTCACGACACGTTTGCCTTACGCTTCTTACTACACGTATGTGATGCATGCCCTGTGGCTGCAGCACAGGTAGTGGCAGGTTGGGTGAGGCCGACCGTGAAAGAAGTGCATGAGAGGGTGAGTATGAGACAGAGCCATGAGATTGTATGAGGATTGGGTTGAGTGGTAGTGGTGGGATGTGTACTGGGGTGGTGAGTAAGTGCAGGTAAGATGAGGATGAGGGTTCAGTGGGTGTGAGGGGTGATGTGATAGAGTAGTGTTGGCAGTGCAGAAGGAGATGTGGGGTGGGGGTGGTGATGCGGCAGACAGGGTGTTGGGGAATGAGTAAGATACTCACTTCAGCTGACCTGGTTAGGTCATTGAAGCGCCTCCTGCACTGTATGCAGGTGCGTGATATGTTGGTAATGCTGGTGACCTCCTCTGCCACCTCGAGCCAGGCCTTTGTGGTGGCAGAGGCAGGCCACTTCCTCCCATCCGCCAGGTGGAAGATCTCCCTCCTCCTCCTCCTCACCCCATCCATTAAAACCTGGAGTGAGGCATCATTAAACCTGGGAGTACCTTGCCTATTTCTGCAGCATCAGTCAGTGGAGGACTGCCCCTTTAAATAGAGCTCCTCCAGCTGACAGCCTATGATGTGGGTGTGCAGTTCGCCCGCTGCGCAGCTTTCCAGCGCAACACCCGGAAGCAAAGGTAAGTGGCTTCAATTTACTTACGATTGCGTGCCAAACCCACCGATTTCACTGGGCGGGTTACCCACGTGCTTAGTCGACCCCCCGCTGACAACCCGCCTCCCTCCAAATATCGGGCCCACTATCTTAGCACAAAAGCTCAGTAATCAATCATTTGAGTACCACAAGCTTACGGCCGTTTGCTAACAGCGATTCCTGCAGCTCTCAGAAAAATACATTTTTAAATATATGGTCAATCTCGCATAGCATCGCACACTGGGGGTCAAGACCAAGGCCTCGATTATTACAGGGGGGGGCGGGGGGTGGGTAGAGTACGCTTCTGCTCCTCCTGACCCACAAGGAGTTCGAACTTACTTTGGCCCCTTTTGGCCTGTCTTGGTTCTGTTGCTGGAGGTCAGGACTCCCCCTGCCGTGAAGTTCGTATTACATTGCGGTGCCGATGACATCATCGGGCCGCAACCTTTGCATCTTAAGTAGCCCCGTTTGCTTTTAGCGGGAGACTCATCGAGGGCGTGAATCGCCACCGTTAATATTACAACGGCTGGGGACACAGCGGGTTGGTGGCTGGATTTCGATTTTAGAAGATTTTAATCCCTCGCCCAACCCCTTCCTGCCTGTCGGGGTGGTGGTCATGGGGGGTGGGGTTTAAAATCAACGCCCAAGTGTTTGAAGCGTAGAAGATAGGGAATAATTGGACCAGGCCCAGAGATGTAATTCAGTTCCCATTTTAAAGTCATACATTATGTCCTTATTTTTATATAATATTATTTCTTTTTAATACTATACTTTTTCATCGTGAATTCAATGAGAAATGACGTGATTTCACATCTTACGTTCCACAATTTCTTAGAAATCTTTCAATTTAAATAAATATTAAGGCACATGCTTGTATATCAGCCAGGATTCTACAGTGGAAATTACAGCAGAAGCCATCAGCTGTAACCCAGCAAGGGCAAGTGGACTTCACAAATGAAGAATGCAGAAACCCTCTAACCATCCCCTGCTGGTCTGTGAAGTCATTTGGGGAAGACTCTTTGACAACCAATCTTCAGAAGTGAAGGATTTTCTATGGCTAGAGGAACTACAATTGCCTTTAGTACCTCTGGATGAAAAATCATTCAGGGTTTCTGCTCCTGATCACCATGCAAGAACTCCTTCTGGCAAGTGCACGTGTGGCCATCAGGTGAGTGGAGGATTTGGTTTGCATCCACTGACCTTTGAGGAGGAAAGAAGTGTGTAGAGACAAAAAATGGTAAGTGTATTACCTATAACAATAAAGTGTTCTTGCATATCTTGTCATTGTCTTAGAATTTCTTTGGTGTCTATATTATTATTATATTCACCAATGACAAGCACGCCAGCTGAGGTGTCTTAGAACCTCCTTGAACAACCTTTCCACAACATTCACCTGAGGAAGGAGGAAGCCTCCGAAAGATTGTGAATTTCAAATTAAATTGCTGGACTATAACTTGGTGTTGTAAAATTGTTTACAATTGTCAACCCCAGTCCATCACCGGCATCTCCACATCATACCTCCTTGAAGATATAGCTCAAAACTGGCCAGCTTTGATGGAAGATCAATTGAGTATTACTGTGGGCTTGAAAGACAGAAAGAAAGGCAGACTTGTCAAGAAAGAAAGAAAACAGGCAGACATGTCAAGACAGACAGACACAGGCTTGTCAAGAAAGAAAGACAGACAGACAGATAGACACAGACTTGTCAAGAAAGAAAGACAGTCAGACAGACCTGTCAAGAAAGACTTATCAAGACAGACTTTTAAAGACAGACAGGCAGACTGGTAATGAAAGACAGACAGGCAGAGACAGAAAGACAGACTTGTCAAGAAAAGACAGCCAGACAGTCTTGTCAAGAAAGATTTATCAAGACAGACTTGTAAAGACAGACAGGCAGACTGGTAACAAAAGACAGACAGACAGACTGCTAACGAAAGACAGACAGACTGGTAAAGATTCAGATGTGTAAAGAAAGAAAGACTTGTATTTATATAGCGCCTTTCATGACCTTAGGTCGTCCCAAAGCTCTTTACAACCAATGAAGTACTTTTGAAATGTAGTCACCGTTGTAATGTAGGAAACGTAAAACAGAATCAATTAGTCTCACAGCTTTTTACCCATCCTGAACAAAAAATAAAATTGCAGCTTGACTTTGAAAGAAAAAGATCTCTGGGAAACAGTGGCATGCTGTCTATAACATTTTAATAGTAATTGCTTTGGATTAGCTCCAACTCAAGAATAACAAAGACATGTTGGCAATGATGTGTCTTTGGAGAGACTTGCAAGAGTATGCTTTGAAACTGTGAATAATGATGCAGTGCCCTGTGAAATTGATACTCTGGCGATGCCATAATTACAAAGTCACCTCAATGTCATTCACAGCTGCACCGTTATATTTGGCAATTGATTCATTGAAAATCCTTTTGAGGAAGGAAGAGAGTCTTGAGACCCATTAAACATCATTATTGTCCTCAAGTTCATTGAAATTTCATGGAACTAGATTTTATTTTTCCTCGCCAAAGTTCTTCCTTCCTGAAGGAGTTGGATTCTTGTTGGTTTATGGTTCCATAGACTACCGTCACCCTCTGGTACCTCACCAAAGTGAGCATTACACATTTATGAACCTAGTCATTGAGTAGTGGCAGAATATCCTAACATAGGAGGTTTTAAAGCTGAGCCAATCCTGTCCTCAACCAATATCCACACTTTCAGATATCGCTTGATAGCGATTGTAGCGTTTGTAATAAATTTCAGTTGGTAACAAATTAAAGCAGACTTCGGAGCTTTAAAACGTGTACTTGACCACTCAGCCATTTTGAACTAATTATATGCAACTGTGAATAATACAAATATTTCCAGATCGGAGGAAACAGTAAGGATATTTCCTGCACACAATTATTGATGTTAATTTAGAACAATAATCGATATACCTCACTTCTCAAAATAAAAACAGTAGAAACTATAAACTCTATATCAATTAAAAAGTCAAGCAGTACTAACATCCATTCAAAATCAGTGATAGATAAAATCATTGTTGCATGGTTTTTGCACCATTCTACCAGGCCTAGTTGTTTGTGTAGTTGACCTGTCATTTGTAGTGTTGATGGGAGCTTTTTCCATTAGAAGTTCCAGTTGGTGTGCTGGCTCTCAGTGTTTTGCCTGCCCAGTGCTCTTTCTCTGGTTGTGGTTTGTTTACTGTTGGCTGGCTGGGTAGGTCCATTATTGTGTTTTGAAGCATGTAACCAGATTCTTGGGTCTCTCCACAAATGATGGTTCTGTTTTCCATGGGTGTTTTCAGTTCCTCCCAATTACTCTGACTTGTTAGACAGGTCTCCATCTAAGTACAATGACAAGTAACAAACCACACTGGCCAAGGTTTTCCTGAATTTATACATGTCTCTGTTTTGTCCTGAGATATGAAAATTAGCCATACTGTAATGTGTATTGTGTACAACTTGCAGAAACAACTAGCAGTTACTTACTTCAACCCGGATCTGATTAAAGACAAAATGCTTCAATCCTGGCACAAGCACATTTGTGTTCTATAGATCCTACAACTTCAAGTGAGAGAAAGTGACCTTCAACTGAGTCAAATTGTGTAGGTGCTGCTTGCCTTTGTTCCAGCTTCTGGAATTTTGACGTCTGAATGAGATATGGTTAAATTCTCTACAAGTATTAATTTCCAATCCCACGATGGATAGTTTTCTCTCTTTCTGACATAATGGGCATGATTTTAGCCTGGAAAAACGGGTGGGTTGGGGGCGGAGGGGGGTCGGGCATTAAAAGCTTTTAAGGAGGTTGCGGACCTCCATTTTCAAAGCTTTTTTGATTTTAGCCCCTGAGGGCTGGGATTCCCAGGCCTTCTCCTTGACGCCACGAGAGAGGAGGCGAGAAGGCCCGAAACTGCATGTAAGTGCCTTTATAGCACAGTTTGTGGGCCTGGAGGAGCAGAAGTGCTTCCCCCAGGCCCAACAACCCTACAAACGCAATCGACCGACCCCCCTATCCTCTTCCTGACTCTTCTCCCGTCCAACTGGGAGGCAGTCTGTCAATCAGGCTGCCTGTTAGGCAGGAAACCGGCCAAAAAAAAACGACGTCCTTACATCAAAATTGTAAGGACGATCGGAAAACCCATACTTCCGGGTTTCCCGCCAGGAATTCCACCCTCCCGCCAGGCTAAAATCATGCCCAGTGTTTTCCACACTATTTGCGATCTATTTCAGGAGCGTTCCGAAAAGACTTCACAACTGCAGTCACTTCCTCCTTACTAAACATTGCATTTCTTCCAGGGTTTTTGTTCCTTTCAGCTACGTTTTATGTCAATTCATCAGCTGTCCATATGTTAATGTAAGCTTTCAGTGTCAATCACAGTTCTTGTAAAAGTCTCTTCTGAGTATCATTGTTTTGTATTACAAATTTCGGGTTGCCACTGGATACTCTCTTAAGTACACGGTCACCTGTCATTCCTATAAATGGACCTCATGTCCCCTACAATAGGGAGTTTACCTTTACCACCCAATATCTAGTCATACAATAGCATGACCCAGAGGTCATAACAATGAAACCACTCATTGTGTGGACGGGATACTTGAATGTTCGCATATGTCCCCATGTGCGTTTCTCCTATCTTCTGGAAAACAGACTAATAAACACACTAGTGAAATGAGGCCAATTGTAAACCAACAAGCTGGTTTATTTTACATATAATAAATATTAACTGAATACAATTCCCAGAGAATTTCCATCTATTTCATAATACTTCGCATAACGTAGAAAATAAGCCACATTATCCTTATTAGCAGGCTAAGTTCACTCTACAGCAAAAACACCAATCTAATATAAATGAATCCAAGATCCCTTCCTGGCCAAATAGTCAAAAATGTCAAAACGTGACATAAAAGTCTCTTCCTAGTACGATTGTTCTGTATACCATAGCCATTCTGTCTCTTGATAAGAGTTTCATCTAGACCTCAGTTACATTTTCTAGCTAAACTGCAGAGACCTGCCACATATAACTCGAGTGTTTCATCAGGATCTTGATCCAAATTGTTGAAAATGTGGTGTTCATAGATTTGATAAGTTTCTGCAACAAGTCGTTCTTGTTTTTTTGTTTATATCACAAAGAAAAACATCTACATCAGTCTTGTCTTCCTGCCTCCAACCAGCAAGCATTTTCTGTGCTTCTCTGCCCATGCTGCTAATTATGTAACAGTTCTGAAATCCCAATTGGACTAACCTGATCTACTATCCTCTAGCCTTTCTCAGAGTCAAACCCTGAATTTTAAAAAAACTGGCGCTCTTAGCTGAATGATGTTCTTATATTTTTTTAAAATAATTATAAGGGTGGTATGCCCTTTCCCAAATGTTTATATCACTACAATTGATATACATAACAATTATTGCATTTTAAATGAGGTATTACAGATGTTCTTAAAAATAAACAGTAATTCATCATTTGAATTCATACAAAAATCAGTGTTGCAATTACTGTACAGAAAACTTTAAAGTCAATTTGTTGTGTATATGATGATTAAAGGAGACTCTTGCAAGTTACTATAGAAGAATGTATCAATTTATAAAGGCTTTATAAGTCGGGGTAAATTTAAAACCACAAGCCAGGAAGGGGAGAGGGAAGATTTCTGGGTGCAAAACCCGGAAGGTAAGTGGGCAGGTCGCGATTTCGCAGGCCAATCAATTGCACTTCCGGGATTTGCGCCTGGCAGCCAGCCTGATTGACTGGCTGGCTGTCTAGCGGGCAGGAAGGCCTGCTGCAGCAGGCCACAGCTGGTGATCGGAGGTACAGAGGGGCGGGATCCTGGGCCGGGGAGAAGATCGGGGGCAGGGGGGGGCTAAGGAAGAAGATCGGAGGGCTGAGGAAGAAGATCAGAGGTTGCTGGAGGTCGAGTGAAAAGTCGGAGGTAGGTGGGGGTCCACTATGGCAGGGGGGGGATGTCGGCCAATCGCGGGGTTCCTGTCGGCCAAGTGAGCTTGTTGGGCCTGCATGAAGCACTCCTGCTCCTTCAGGCCCACAGGCAGTGCAATAAAGACGCTCACCTCATGGATCCGGCCCTGATAATGAGGAAGAAAGCTGTAGACTGCAGGAAGATATCAATGGACTGCCAGGTGGGTAGAAAAGTGGCAAATGGAATTCAATCCAGAGAAGTGTGAGGCAATGGGGAGGGCTAACAAGGCAAAGGAATACACAATAAATGGGAGGATACTGAAAGGTGTGGAGGAACAAACGGACCTTGGAGTGCATGTCCACAGATCCTGGAAGGTAGCAGGATGGGTAGATAAGGTGGTTAAAAAGGCATAACAGATACTTTCCTTTATTAGCCGAGGCATAGAATATAGGAGCAGGGAGGTTATGCTAGAACTGTATAAAACATTGGTTAGGCCACAGCTTGACTATTGCATACAGTTCTGGTCACCATATTACAGGAAAGATGTGATTGCACTCGAGAGGGTACAGAGGAGATTTACGAGGATTTTGCTGGGGCTGGAGAATTTTAGCTATGAGAAAAGATTGGATAGGCTGGGGTTGTGTTCTTTGGAACAAAGGAGACTGAGGGGAGATTTAATTGAGGTATATAAAATAATGATGGGACGAGATAGAGTAGATAGGGAGGATCTATTTCCCTTAGCAGAGGGGTCAGTGACCCGGGGGCATAGACTGATTTCTGGGATGGCAGGACTGTCGTATGAGGAGAGATTGAGTCGACTAGGCCTATATTCACTAGAGTTTAGAAGAATGGAGAGGGGATCTTATTGAACCGTATAAAATTCAGACAGGGCTGGACAGACTGGATGCAGGTAGGCTGTTTCCCCTGGCTGGGGGGTCTAGAACAAGGGGTCACAGTCTCGGGATATGGGGTAGGTCATTTAGGACTGAGATGAGGAGAAATTTCTTCACTCAGAGGGTGGTGAACCTGTGGAATTCTCTACCACAGAAGGCTGTGGAGGCCAAATCACTGAATATATTTAAGGAGGAGATAGATAGATTTCTAGACACAGAAGGCATCAAGGGGTATGGGGAGAGAGCGGGAATATGGTATTGAGATAGAGGATCAGCCATGATCATATTAAATGGCGGAGCAGGCTCGAAGGGCCGAATGGCCTACTCCTGCTCCTATTTTCTATGTTTCTATTTAAGGTAATTGGTAGAAGGATTAGAGAGGAACTGAGGAGAAATTTTTTCACCCAGAGGGTGGTGGGGTCTGGAACTCACTGCCTGTAAGGGTGGAAAAGGCAGAAACCCTCAACTCAACTTTAAAAAGTACTTGAATGAGCTCTTTAAGTGCCGTAACCTACAGGGCTACGGATCAAGTGCTGGAAAGTGGGATTAAGCTGGTTAGTTCTTTATCGGCCGGCACACACAAGATGGGCCGAATGGCCTCCTTCTGATCCGTAACTTTCTACGATTCCATGATTCCCGCCTGCCGTGAATGGGAAGTGATGGGAAACCCGAACAGGTAATGTTAAATTTGTTTTATTATTCCAATACACAAAATATTAAGTGCCCCAAGTATCTCAATGAGGTACATTGCCCTTTTAAGTATTGGCCCACCGGCTTTAACTGGGGGCAGGACTTCCAGCTGTCTGCTGTCCACACGCATGCAAACCTGCCTGGGTTAAACCCAGAAGCAGGCATGTTGGAGCCGGGATGCGGTCCCGCTCTGAAAACAGAGAATTTTTACTCTCCACCCGCCCCTAACCCATCCGTTTTTGTGGGTTAAAACTTACCCCATAGAGTACAAAAGCAAGGAAGTGATAGTAAACCTTTATAAATCACTGGTTAGATCTCAGCTAGAGTTTTGTTTCCAATTCTGGGCACCACACTTTAGAAAAATGTCAAGGCCTCAGAGAGGGTGCAGAGGAGATTTACCAGAATGATACCAGGGATGAGGGACTTCAGTTACATGGAGGGACTCGAGAAGCTGGGATCTTTCTGCTTAAGAGCAAAGAAGGTTAAGGGGAGGTTTAATGGAGATATTCAAAATTATGAGGGGTTTTGATAGAGTAGAAAGGGAGAAACTGTTTCCACTAATTAGAGGGTCACTAACCAGAGGACACAGATTTAAGATAATTGGCAAAAGAGCCAGCAGGGAGGTGAGGAGAATTTTTTTTTACTCCACGAGTTGTAATGATCTGGAATGCACTGCCTGAAAGGGTGGTGGAAGCAGATTCAATAGTAACTTTCAAAAGGGAATTGTATATATACTTAAAAAATAAACATTTGCAAGGCTACGGGGAAAGAGCAGGGGAGTGGGACCAATTGGAAATCTCTTTCAAGGAGCTGGCACAGGCACGATGGGCCGAATGGCCTCCTTCTGTGCTGTCAGGTGTATAAGAATTCACCACTGCCACAGCATGATGACACACAATGAATTGCCCTCACTGCTTATTTCCCAGTATCAGCTTGAGTGACTGTGGTGACACTAAATAGGGGCCAAATGCTTTCTCACTGAGAGAGACAGAAAACTAGAGGAATATGGTTGCTCTCGTCTGCTGTCATCAGTTCAGATCTGATTTGGTGGAGGCCAAAGAGCTGAATGTCTACCAGCCTTCCCTGCCTTCGTTGATATGTGACCCATAGAAGAATTTTACCATTGAATTGAAAAAAAACTAGATAGATTAATCAAAATCTGATGAGGTTTCATCAGATTTGCCATAATGGCATGATCAATTATTTAAAATCAAGCATATCCAGCCATATTACTTCAAAACCTGGGTTAATTAGCTTCACTCGCTTGCAAATTGCTTTGGCTTCTTGTTCTGCGATCTTTCCAATATTAAATTCCCCCATCATTAAATTGCACTTTATTATCTTCTACTTCATTCTGAATTTCTAATTAGTATTTAATAATTATAAAAGGCAAAATGTGTTTAAAATGATTTCCTTGGCTGTAAGCCTCTGTATTCCATCATTTTGTTATTAGACACTGATTCTTTTCAACCTGCTCCTAGCTGGATAAGTATTTAATCGTATGCGACACTGGAATTAAATCTTTAATGTATTTGAGCACTCAATAACTATTGTGGCCTCCAACGTGTGCATTTGTTTCATACTATGCAAAATGATACTCTGGTTAAACCAGGATTTTCTGTCACTTTAAACACACTTTAGCTATTGAAAGGATTGAGAAGAGGGCAACCAGAATGATTGACGAGATGGGGGGATTGGATTATGAGGATCGATTATGTCCATTGGGCATATTCTCACTGGAAAAGAGAAGATTGAGAGGTGGTATGATTGCTTTTTTCGGATTATAAAGGGATTAGATAATGTCGATCATGACAAGCTATTTCACCTTGTCCAGAACAGTAGAACCAGAGGACACGGCCTGCACTTGAAGGAGGATAAATTCAAAACTAATCTGCGGAAACAATATTTCAATGAATAAGTGGTCTATCTATGGAACAGGCTCCCTAGGGAGACGATAGAAGCTGTTAGAATTGATTCATTCAAAGGCAAATCAGATCGATTTCTTTCAGAATATAACATTTTGGGAAAGAGTATATGAGTGATTTGAGACATGACATGTGGTAAGTATAGCATGCTTGGGAGGAACAGGTAACTTTGGACCTATGGGGCATAATTTTTACTTGGAACCGGATACCTCACGGGTCCGCAAATATTCGTGTGGGGAACCTGGAAGCGGATTGAGTGCGTCGCAATCTGCGATCGCGAATCAATTAAAGGTGAGTATTTGAGCTTCCGGGTTTCTCACGCGCCAGGCAGCCAGATTGACAGGCTTTCGGCAATGAAAGGAGCTGCAAATCAGTGAGCGGGGTGGGGAGGGAGAGAGAGATCATCGGGCTTGGAAAAAATCGGAGGGGAGCGGAGGTGGGGACGGGGAAGGTGGACGACATCATGGAAGGGGTCAGCCACCATTGTGGGTCGGGGGGTTCAGCCAGCATCAGACATCGGTGGGGGGGGGGTCCATCGGAGGATTCCCCCATCGGGGTGGTTGGGGGGGGGTGGGGGGATCCGATGGCGGGGTTCCTGTCGGCCAGGTGAGCTTGTTGGGCCTGGATGAAGCACTCCTGCTCCTCCGGGCCCACAAGCAGTGCGACAAAGGCACTCACCTCATGGATTCGGCCCGTCCCGCCTGCTTTCACCTGACGTGAATGGGAAGCGATGGGAAACCCAAACAGGTAAAGTCAAATTCATTTTAAGTGTCCAATATTCAAAACATTAAGTACGTCAAGTATCTCAATGAGGTACATTGCCCATTAAGTATCGGCCCACCGACTTTAAATGGGGGCGGGACTTCCTGGTGTCTGCTGTGCACACGCACACAATTCTGCCCTGGGTTAAACCCAGAAGTAGGCGAGTTGCAGTCGGGATGCGGTCCCGCTTCAAAAAGCTGTTATTTTAACTACCCACCTGCCCCCAACCCACCCATTCTTGAGGGTTAAAATTTACCCCATGGTTCCCAAAGCTTTCCACATCTGGAGTTTTTCTCATGTCATTTCAGGGTCTATTGTAGACTACAACAACAACTTGCATTTATATAGCACCTTTAGCATAGTAAAACATCCCAAGGCACTTTAGAGTCATAGAGTCATAGAGTTATACAGCACGGATAGAGGCCCTTCGGCCCATCGTGTCCGCGCCGGCCATCAGCCCTGTCTACTCTAATCCCATATTCCAGCATTTGGTCCGTAGCCTTGTATGCTATGGCATTTCAAGTGCTCATCCAAATGCTTCTTGAATGTTGTGAGGGTTCCTGCCTCCACAACCCTTTCAGACAGTGAGTTCCAGACTCCAACCACCCTCTGGGTGAAAAAGTTCTTTCTCAAATCCCCTCTAAACCTCCCGCCTTTTACCTTGAATCTATGTCCCCTTGTTATAGAACCCTCAACGAAGGGAAAAAGCTCCTTAGTATCCATCCTATCTGTGCCCCTCATAATTTTGTACACCTCAATCATGTCCCCCCTCAGCCTCCTCTGCTCCAAGGAAAACAAACCCAACCTTCCCAGTCTCTCTTCATAGCTGAAGCGCTCCAGCCCTGGTAACATCCTGGTGAATCTCTTCTGCACCCTCTCCAAAGCGATCACATCCTTCCTGTAGTGTGGCGACCAGAACTGCACACAGTATTCCAGCTGTGGCCTAACCAGTGTTTTATACAGCTCCATCATAACCTCCTTGCTCTTATATTCTATGCCTCGGCTAATAAAGGCAAGTATCCCATATGCCTTCTTTACCACCTTATCTACCTGTTCCGCCGCCTTCAGGGATCTGTGAACTTGCACACCAAGATCCCTCTGACCCTCTGTCTTGCCTAGGGTCCTCCCATTCATTGTGTATTCCCTTGCCTTGTTAGTCCCTCCAAAGTGCATCACCTCGCACTTTTCCGGGTTAAATTCCATTTGCCACTGTTCCGCCCATCTGACCAACCCATCTATATTGTCCTGCAGACTGAGGCTATCCTCCTCGCTATTTACCACCCTACCAATTTTTGTATCATCAGCGAACTTACTGATCATACCTTTTACATTCATATCCAAGTCATTAATGTAGACCACAAACAGCAAGGGACCCAGCACCGATCCCTGTGGTACCCCACTGGCCACAGGCTTCCAGTCACAAAAACAACCTTCGACCATCACCCTCTGCCTTCTGCCACTAAGCCAGTTTTGTATCCAAAGTGCCAAGGCACCCTGGATTCCAAGGGCTCGTACCTTCTTGACCAGTCTCCTGTGGGGGACTTTATCGAAGGCCTTACTGAAATCCATGTATACCACATCCACTGCGTTACCCTCATCCACACGCCTAGTCACCCCCTCAAAAAATTCAATCAAATTAGTCAGACATGATCTTCCCTTGACAAAGCCATGTTGACTATCCCTGATTAATCCTTGCTTCTCCAAGTGGAGACTAATTTTGTCCTTCAGAATTTTTTCCAATAATTTTCCTACCACTGATGTTAGGCTCACTGGCCTGTAGTTCCCCGGTTTTTCCCTACTCCCCTTTATTAAACAAAATTTGACACCGAGCCACATAACGAGATATTAGCACATGTGACCAAAAGCTTGGTCAAAGAGGTAGGTTTTAAGAAGCGTCTTAAAGGAGGAGAGAGAGGCAGAGAGAAGAAGAGGTTTAGGGAGGGAATTCCAGATCTTAGGGCCTCGGCAGCTGAATGCACGGCCGCCAATGGTGGAGCAATGAAAATCGGAGAAGCGCAAGAGGCCAGAATTGGAGAAGCACAGAGATCTCGGAGGTTTGTAGAGCCGGAGGACAGAGATAGGGAGGAGCGACGCCATGGTGTGAATTGAAAATAAGGATGAGAATTTTAAAATCGAGGCATTGCCGGACTGGGAGCCGATATAGGTCAGTGAGCACATCTCTAATTGATAGAGATTGATTGCTGTGATTAGCCAACAATTCCATTATCATTGTATCAGGCGACTACCAGGATGGTAGAAAATGAACTGGATGGATCTTGTTCCTTTTACATCCAGCAAGTCCTATGTTCCTGTACAATGGATACAGCATGAACATCCCACTCTTGAGATGCTGAATCCAAGGTATCCTTCCAAGATCTGTCCAGTGTCATCACTTCCTCATATTGCATCATTAGACTGACTATGAGTTTAGTGTTGGAGTGATGCATAATGGAGTTGGCGCTTGTACCTACCCTACTGCCAAGTGTCCAATTCCTTAGGTTGACTTCAAGAATGCCTCAGTAGCATGTATGGCTATTTTGCATTGAATGCAAAATAGCCACAGGCTGCAAAACTCAGAGCACCATTGCCCATGTGTAGGCACGTATAAAATGCAGATTTATGTCCAAATTTTAGAGGAAGCTGGACCACCTAGTATACATAGCTAATAAAACCTGACTGCCACAACTGAGGCAGCATCATTCAATATGTTTTAATCACATCTCAAAGTTAGTTATAGCATAAACATTATATTCTATATAGTTTTTAAAAAAACTCCTGAGGGAAAGAGCAACTTAAAAATAACTACCCGATACCAAATGCGATGAAGTAACACTCTAAAATATTCAGCTCTTGCCCGCTATCCTCCAGACAACACTTCTCCCGCCCCCCCCCCCCCCCCCCCCACCACCACCCCTCCTCCATGCACAGGAACCATTGTGTTCTGAGGATTGTGGACATCACACAAGGTTTCTCACCGACTCTTAGCTCAGTGCACTGCACCAATATTTTACTGTTCATCCCTGGTCCAGGGTGTCCTGCCCACCTCCCCCCAGATCAGCCAGAGTGCAATAGACAAGACAGCAAGTCAGGGGCATACGGTCAGGCTGCAGATGGCCAGCAACAATCAGCAGCAATCTGTTTCTCTGGGGTTGCACGAGTTTGTATTCAGGTAGAAAGAAAAAGGTTGCTTGTATAATTTTATATTGGGGGATTTTGGATAGTGTGATCATAATAACAGCTTTCACCACCAACAATTCCAAGGTAGAATTAAAGAAATGTATCAAAAGAGAAAAGTTTCTTCGCTAACAGTGCTCTGAATAAATAAAGGGGGAAAATTTCTTCAGGGGTGGATTAACACACAGGCCTACAGGGTCCATGGAGCAGGCCAAAGCGCCCCAATCAAATATGAGGCCCCCAATAAAACTCACCATTGTGCAGGAAAACTGCAGTGGCGTCAGGATTGCTTTGGGTTGTAACAGCACGCACATTGGTTATCTGTGGTCGTGCGAAGGTGACGTCAGACCCGAATCTACCCGCAAGATTACCGCCAGAGAGCAGAGCCAATCGGTTCACTCAGCTGTGCATTTGTTATCATCTCTATACTGCCATCTTTGGTCAGATAGGGGAGAGCAGCCTGTTAAACCCTCTTACTCTGCATGTGTGAAATGCTGGGAAACCCATTTACTGAGCTGCATGTGAAAGATGTAATTGCTTCATGAATTCCCGCAGCTGCAAATGTTACAAAAGTGAGTTTGATGCCAGCAATATACATCAATAGTAACTTTCACAAGGGAAGTGGATAGATACTTCAAAATGAAAAATTTGCAGAGCTATGCGGAAAGAGCAGGGGAGTGGGACTAATTGGATAGCTCTTTCAAAGAGCCGGCACAGGCACCATGGGCTGAAAGGCCTCCTTCTGTGCTGTATCATCCTATGAAGCTATGATAGTGCTCAAATATCTCATTTTCTCATCCCTGGTTTTTCTTACATTTTACTGTCTAGGAATGCAGACTTGTTCGTAGTTTTCACATTGGATTTAAATGCATTCATAATAATTGTTATTCAAATAGGGTGAATTCTCAATAACAGAAGTTGGAATTGCAGGGTTCATAGATGGGGGAAAGAGAGTCCCAAGATTTCTTAATGCAACTCTGGTTTTCTTAATCTCACTGCCCCCTCTCTGATTCAGCAAACCCACCTTCTGCCAACCTGTTCCTTTATTCAGCTGCAAGAATTGGAATCATCTGAGCCACAGATAAGTCCACGGATAATACTAATACGATATGCTTCTATGGAATTGAAATTGTGTTGTCAGTCTCTGTTTCAACTCAAAATGGATGCAAGTAAGCTTAAATAGATTGTCAAGGCTGGCATTGGGACTATTTGGGTTGTGAAGCATTGAAGTAATAAAGGAACACAGTTGTGAGATTTATGTGTCTAAAATATATATCTTAACTTTAAAAATGTTCTCACAATTCTAAAAGGTTTAAAATGTTAAGTATTGAGGTGGTAGAGAATTTGTGTTTGCAAAATGTTGGTAGAATAATTTTCCTAAACTTCTAGTGATATATTTCAGCTGTGTCCACTTCACATGCACTTCATTTGACGAACGCCAACACAGCAATCTGAAGAAAACACGTCGGACACAATACTCCCCAACATTTGGAAAGTTTCTGCCAGTGAATGGAATAATCTAACAGAACATTCAATAGGCAACAACGACTTGCCTTTAATGTGGTAAAACATCCCAAGGTGCTTCACAGGAGCATTATCAGGCAAAATTTGACACCAAGCCACATAAGGAGACATTAGCTCAGGTAACCAAAAGCTTGGTCAAAAAGGTAGGTTTAAGGAGTGTCTTAAAAGAGGAGAGGTGGAGAGATTTAGGGAGGGAATTTCAATGCTTAGGGCCTGGGCAGCTGAAGGCATGGCCACCAAAGGTTGAGTGATGAAAACTGGGGATGTGCCAGAGGTCAGAATTGGTGGAGTGCAGAGATCTCAGAGGGCCAAAGGGCTGGAGGAGGTTACAGAGATAGGGAGGACCTCTGGGGAATAAAAACCTAGAAAGTGCATTTTAGCTCTCAACAAATCTGGAATGATATTTTACAAAGGCCTGCCTCAATTCTTAGTATTAATCATAAATGGGAACAGTAAATCAAATATAAAACTAATTTAAAGTCACACATTACTGTAGGGAACATTCAATAACCAATACCTGAGTAATTACTACTAGAAAGAGTGCAGAATAGATTTACTTAAACTAGAAAGAGTGCAGAAAAGATTTACTAGGATGCTACCGGGACTTGATGGTTTGACTTATAGGGAGAGGTTGGATAGACTGAGACTTTTTTCCCTGGAGAGTAGGAGGTTTAGGAGTGATCTTATAGAAGTCTATAAAATAATGAGGGGCATAGATAAGGTAGATAGTCAAAATCTTTTCCCAAAGGTAGGGGAGTCTATAACGAGGGGGCATAGATTTAAGGTGAGAGGGGAGAGATACAAAAGGATCCAGAGGGGCAATTTTTTCACTCAAAGGGTGGTGAGTATCTGGAACGAGCTGCCAGAGGCAGTAGTAGAGGCGGGTACAATTTTGTCTTTTAAAAAGCATTTGGACAGTTACATGGGTAAGATGGGTATAGAGGGATATGGGCCAAGTGCAGGCAATTGGGACTAGCTTCGTGGTATAAACTGGGCGACATGGACATGTTGGGCCGAAGGGCCTGTTTCCATGTTGTAAACTTCTATGATTCTATGATTCTATATCAAAAGAAGGCAGAAAAGTGTAATCAGGTGAAAATAAATTCTGAGTCTAATCTCTGCCTCTCACACCCACAATTAATTTCTTCTTCCATTTTCCCAAGAGTCACAAATTTCACTCCCTCCTATTGCTTATCTTAAAAAATGTCTCAGTGCTTCACTCCCAATGCCAATGACCCTCTTGATGGTATCACTTTCTTTCTGTACTTGACCACTTTAAAAAAAACAATCTTGCTTTTATCCCAATTTCAGTCTCTCCTGATTGGTATTGTTCCAAAGAAGGCAGCAGCCCCTGGTACCTCGTTCAAGTTATTACTTTTCATACGAGTATGGACAGTGAGTGACAGCAGGCAATTCGACCACAGCAGCTGAGCTCCTCAGTGGGGTCACTAAATAGCAGCCAGAAACAGGAACCCAAGTTATTCTTCCCCTGCTTAGCCCTGGAATTCCAAGTCCAATTGGTGCGGGCATATTACCAACCTGCCTAAAATCAGCTAACTCTGCACAGAGTTGCAATTAATCATCAGAGGGAACCCTTCAGTAATTCTGGTTTTAGAGAAAGAAGAACTTGTATTTATATAATGCATTATCATGTTCTCAGGACATCCTAAAGCTCTTCACATCTAATCAATTCCTTTTGAAGTGCATTCTCTATTGCTAATTTGTGCACAGCAAGGTCCCACGACAGCAAATGAGATAAATGACCAGTTCATCTGTTTTTGGTAATGTTGGCTAGGACACCAAGAGAACTCCTTACTCCTCTTTAAATACTGCCACGGGATCTTTTACATCCATTTGAACAGGCAGGCAGGGTACTGGTTTAATATCTCATCTAAAAGAGGGTGCCTATAATAATGCAGCACTTCTCAGTACTGCACTGAAGTATTAGCCTAGATTACATGCTCCAGTCCTGGAGCGAGGCTCAAGTCCACAACTCAGAGCCATGTGTTACCAACTGACCTAAACTGACTACACACTGCTGCCTAAAGTAGTTCATCTACTTTCTATCTCGTTTCATCACTTCACCCCTCCCCCCTGCCCTTTTTATTCTGGTTTTATAAGTTTGACGTGTTGTAGCAAAGCAAATTCAATCCATCACTTGATTTTCACTCTGCAATACTTTATGGCTGCTATACTTTCCATTACCATCCATTGCATTTAGGAATATATGGAAATAAGTGCAATCATATTAGAAATTATTGTTCCCCTAGGATATGGGAGAAAATGTAAGAGGCAGCTACAAATCAGTGGAGAGCAACCTGGTAGCAAAATACATTAGTTTAATAACATGTTACATTAAAATTGGCATAGATTCATGCCTGTGATTCCTTGCATAAGAAGTTCCTAATCTTAGTCAGGGTTTCTGGAACTGATACATCCCCCACAGGGAAAAATTGGACAGAAGTCCACTTGAGTTGCTCTCACGCAGCTCCTAGTGCCTGGTAAGAGAATGCCAGTGGCAGAGACCTAAGATCAAGTCAACTGCACTTACTGAGAAACAGGTTTTGGTGTTTGCCCCAGGTCAAATCATCTGCTGGCAGTCACCCCTCGTTTAGAATGGCCAATGGAACAAAGTACCACAGGGCTGCCAGCAGATTTGTATCCCAGCACGAATCGTTGCTTTCAGAAGAAAGAAGCATTGGCTAACTCAACAAAAGGGAAAAATATAATCTTAATTATTCACCTAAATAAAATGTAAATGTCCTGTTTTAAAAAAAAACTTCCACCCACATGTGCGGAGAAATGTCTTATGCTGAACCTTCTGAAGTACAGAGTAGGCATTGGTAGATGGATTGGGCCAAATTCCCACTCCACTTAATACTTCCGCCCCTACTTTTTGGAGAGACTGAGGGGGGGAGGGGGGGAAAGAGAGGAAAAACCAGCCCGCAAATTCCTTATTCCCATCACTTATGATGTCAGAATCAGGAGGGTGAAAAAGGCACGTAAACATGTCAACCAGCTTAGTAGGGAGAGCAAAGAAGCAGGCACTTGTGGGGAGAATACAGATTTTTGTGCTGATGTGTTTATTTTGTTGGTACATTTATATTAAACTCTTAATACTTAGAAGTGTTGGCAGTTTGATTCGTTGTTATAATCTGCTTAGTTATGACCCCACTTCCACATCAGTTTTAGCAGAGATAACTGACTGAAAGGATTACATAAAAGGATGCAATCCTTTGCTCAATTACTAATGACAATGGCTGTAGGGTTTACAGTGATGATAAATTCCTGGTTATATGACATGCTGCTATGGCTTTTAATTTGTGACTGCTCTTCCTGCAGCTTCATTCAGCAGCATCCATACCCATGACAGCTTCTGTGAGGTGAAGGCCTGAGAGACAAGTCTTATTTATTTTTGCTATTCTGTGCAGTTTTTTTTTAAAAAGAGAAAAAGTTATGTTTGTTCTCCCCAAATGGCTTAGTTTGTAAAGACACAAACCAGTTTAGAACTGAGTTTAAAAGACCAGGACCATCTAATGTTCAATCCTTGGTCTGTGCTTATGCAGATGGAGTTTAATTTAGATAAATGTGAGGTGATGCATTTTGGTAGATCGAATCGGGCCAGGACCTACTCCGTTAATGGTAGGGCGTTGGGGAGATTTATAGAACAAAGAGATCTAGGAGTACAGGTTCATAGCTCCTTGAAAGTGGAGTCACAGGTGGATAGGGTGGTGAAAAAGGCATTCAGCATGCTTGGTTTCATTGGTCAGAACACTGAATACAGGAGTTGGGATGTCTTGTTGAAGTTGTACAAGACATTAGTAAGGCCACACTTGGAATACTGTGTACAGTTCTGGTCACCCTATTATAGAAAGGATATTATTAAACTAGAAAGAGTGCAGAAAAGATTTACTAGGATGCTACCGGGACTTGATGGTTTGACTTATAGGGAGAGGTTGGATCGACTGAGACTTT
Source organism: Heptranchias perlo (assembly GCF_035084215.1). Classification (NCBI taxonomy): domain Eukaryota; kingdom Metazoa; phylum Chordata; class Chondrichthyes; order Hexanchiformes; family Hexanchidae; genus Heptranchias; species Heptranchias perlo. Next base: position 16,557,899 of record NC_090334.1, read on the forward strand.
TTTCCCTGGAGAGTAGGAGGTTTAGGAGTGATCTTATAGAAGTCTATAAAATAATGAGGGGCATAGATAAGGTAGATAGTCAAAATCTTTTCCCAAAGGTAGGGGAGTCTATAACGAGGGGGCATAGATTTAAGGTGAGAGAGGAGAGATACAAAAGGGTCCAGAGGAGCAATTTTTTCACTCAAAGGGTGGTGAGTGTCTGGAACGAGCTGCCAGAGGCAGTAGTAGAGGCAGGTACAATTTTGTCTTTTATAAAGCATTTAGACAGTTACATGGGTAAGATGGGTATAGAGGGATATGGGCCAAGTGCAGGCAATTGGGACTAGCTTAGTGGTATAAACTGGGCGACATGGACATGTTGGGCCGAAGGGCCTGTTTCCATGTTGTAAACTTCTATGATTCTATGATTCTATGTGTTGAGTTAGCTCATCTTTGCTGGGCTGGCAATAAGATGCCTCTTGTCTTGGGGAGGCGGGGATGGAGAAACAAGAAAAAAAGGACAAAAAAAAATCAGCCTGAGTTCAAGCTCCTCATTGCTATCCAGCAGCCCATACTGGTTAGTATGCATTTGTGAACATCAGATGTGGCAGAAAGGGCGTCACAACCAAGCCCCATCAACAGTCTGCCAACATTTACAGTCTAGGCGTGCTGAAAGGCGGCCAGTGTTCATGCTACAGTACCTCATCATGAATGGGCGGGGAAAGAAATTTGCCAAAAAAAAGTTAATGAGCCAGAATTTGCTGTGAAAATAACGGTGAGGTTAAGGGGTGCTTGCCGTTATTTATGCACAAATGGTACAGCAACTTCAGGCCTGGGGCAGATGCACAGTTAAACACAGATATCCAAAAGTTGCTGTCCGCCGTTAGCTTCACGAAAACAGCATCTTGCTGCCTGACTCATCATTGAAATTCATTGAATGGCTGTATTTGCTCAGTAGATATGAACTAAACTCGGCTCACAAAGCAAAGTTTTGTCATTTCATGTCTAAGCCCCCTTTTAACAAAGTGGTAAGTAAAAATTAAAGGCCTAAACGTACAAGGGTACGTCTAACTCACGGCAGATGCCGTTAGATGCCCTGCTACAGCAGAATTTGGCCTATTTTCTCCTTTCCTGGACAAGAGAGCAGAATGGTGAACTGCGCGTGAACCAGCTAGGAGGAGATACACAACAATGCCTCAAGGTGAACATCTCTTCAATTCTTCCTGTGCGCAAACCTTTGGCCTCTGCCTGGCACTTCACCACACTGGTGAGCAGAAATCACAGTCCAGGAAAGTTAAGAGTCGCAGCAATGAACCCACACTCAGCTACTCTCTGGTACCCAGTCCCGATTCATCACAATGCTGTACAATTGTGCCTTCTTAGAATATAGATGCTGTCAGGAAGTTTAAAGTAGAATTAATAAATAGCACTTTTCTCAACAACTTATTATTAAAATTCACGTCCAGTACAGTGGAAATCAGCAACAGAATTAGCAACTCCTCAGGATGACTCCAGTAGTGAACAGTCTTTGGATTAAAGAATTCCCTAAAGGTTCATTTAAATTACTGTTCAGAAACACATACAATAGTAATTGGAAAATAGTGAGCAAGAATAGTGAATTTACTAAAGTGTTAAAAATATGAATGTTATTTTACATCGTTAAATATTTTCAATGTAAGTAGGCGAGTACTGAGTATTTCCAAAGTAGTTCTACAGATTTCTTGCTGAGTAATAGATTTAAAGAGTTTGTGATGGTGAGATTAATATGTCTCAACATCAGAGTGACAGAGTGCAGAAACTGACATATTTTAAAAGCAGAACTGAAGGAGGAAAATCTGTATTGTTTTGAAACATGAGTCTCTTTGGAATCTTGTCAGAAGCAGTGCCACAAGGTCACCATTTTAGACTGAGTTGGTAAAGATTCTAGCTCCACCTTTTTGATTGTAGCAGGCAACATGTCTTGACAGAGGACAGCATTACGAATGCCACATTTATATTGCTGGTGTGTAACCAACAACTTCACAAGTGCCTCTGGCAGCAGTGCCATCCCCGACAGCAGCACACACACAATATGGGTTTGTCGCTGGTGACAGCCATCTTGGCGGTCAGTAAAGCCGTAAGGACCTTTGCTAACTATTGAGGAAGGTACAACCACTAGCTCCTAGTCATGATCTGCAGTTGTTTTAAAATGGTATAAGTTAACATGGAAACTGCCCCACAGTGTACATGGGCCAGTTTCTAAAGAACCTGGCATTCAGAATTACTAGTGCAGAAATACATCATTCGATTATTACCCACAAGTTTTTGAATGTTGAAGGTAAGAGGCCATTGCCTAGTTGGGGATACTATCAACCATGCCGCCTGACTTTCTTGCTTTCCATGTTGATTACTACTGCCAGTGGAGATCAGGCCAACTTCTATTGCCCCTCAACATCACTGCACGGTGCTTCTATATCATATTCAGACTTTCCTCCAGATGATTCTCTCCCTTCCCTCTCTGTATTTTTTTCTCTGGCCTTGGCTGTATATATTTATGGGCCACAAAGATGTAAAGACACAAGTGAAATGTGTGAAAACAACAAATCTGGTTTCAAATTTTCTTGCCGTGTTCTCGGTCATATATATCCAGGAAAAAAAACTAATTTAAAGATTGCATTTTACATTTATTGATTTCAATTTTTCTGCCCTCTCCATTGCTCTTGTTGCCATTCTCGTCACTTGTCGTCTGCTTCTATAGTGTCAGCTTGGCTCAGTGGAAGCACACTCACCTCTCAATCAAGAAGGTTGTGGGATCAAGCCCTGCTCCACGGACCTGAGCTCATAACTTGGTTGACACTTCAGTGCAGTACTGAGGGAGTGCTGCATTGTGTAAGATGTTGGTTTAATGTCTGGATGTAGAAGAGCTCATGAAATTATTTAAAGAGCAGGGAGCTCTCCTGGCATCCTGACTAACATTCTTCCCTCAACCAACACTGCCAAAAACAGGCTAGTTAGCTATTCATCTCCTTTATTGTTTGTGGGACCTTGCTGTATACAAATTGGCTACATCTGCCTACATAACAACAGTTCAGAAAGGTAATTCAATGGTCTGAAGTGCTTTTGGATGTCATGAGGACCTAAAAGGCACTATATAAAGGCTAGTTCTTGCTCTTTTCTTATCTATTCTCAATCTCGTTGTTTCACTTCTATTTTTCCTTGCTGCAGTTCTTTATGCTTTAATTCTCATTTTCTGGCTCAAATTTGTTTCTTTTCCTAGAGAATAGTGGGCCTCTGGAACAGGCTGCCGGATCGTACGGCGTTCGCCGATTCACTGAATTCCTTCTAACGACAGCTGGATCTGTTTCTGGCTTGGGCAGAGATCACCCCGTACAAATGGTAGGTACTGCATAGAATTATCAGGGCCAGAGGGACCTCCTGGACTATCATTGATCGAGGGGGTTGGAGTAGAATTTTCCAGATTTTTTTTCCCAAGTTGGCCTAGGGTTTTTATCTGTTTTTTTTTCGCCTCTTCCGGGAGATCACATGGTTTCAGGTGGGGTGAGTGCGTATATTGTGATGCAAAAGGCATCGCAGTCGCATGGGATGGGCTGGATAGACCAGTGGGGCTTTTCCTGTCTGTCATTGTCCGTATGCTCATATTTTCTCTCCCTCTGCTGCTTCTTTCACAGTTTCTAATTTGTGCCAGTAACTACCACGGCCATTACAACAGGGCTGCCACCAACTGGGGGGGATTTTCGTGGGTGCAGTATTTCCACACAAGGTGCCGTATGCTGTCGGCATGTTTGGAGAACTAATGAGAAATCAGTCAGCATTTTCAAAGAGCAAAGGACACACCATCACTTCATGCTGCACCCATTTACCGGAGGTTAGCTCTCCGGAAAAACCTTGCAGATTTTCAAATTCACACCCATTTTTCCAAGCGACATTCTCCTGTGAAATGCAATTTGTATCCCACAGATCGCCATACTGTATCTTCCATTATGCAGGATGCTTAAAATAGGAATATAATTTATATCCTGCATTTTGCAGGTGAACTCTTTCAAAAATTCATAAGAAGTCATGAGGTAGACTATTACAGAATAATGAATAACTGGCAGTTATTACAAAGGAGGTATTGCATCCAGGGATTTAGATGACATTTCAAATTGAATGATTTTACAACAGTCATTTGAATTCAAATGAGATTACAGTCTTGAAATCAATCCAGTTTTTTTTATATATATATTATATATATACTTACATATATACATACACACACACACACATACACTCACTCACTGGTGGATCGCTCATGTTAAGATAGAGGACACGCTACTTTTATGATAGGATTATGCTATGTAATGCACAATTTATCAGGGCCACTTATCGACAGTGATTAAGTAAAATTGTATTCTGGTGTTTTTAAACTGGTATTTTCATGGTTGAATTCTGCGATTTTGTACATTTCTCTTTGAAAACTACAAATCAGTATACTATATTCCATTACGTTCTTACTCAATTTCATCTCTTAGCTTTTTTTTAAGGTCCAGGATACACAGTAAGCTATTAGTGAACTATTCTTGAGGTAAGTACATTGTGGTTAGCAGCACTGAGGAGGGAAGGGGGATCATGGGCCAAGAAATTCATTGACGCCGCACCCGTTTTACAGGCGTAAACTGGGCGCACAAGCGTCTAATATGTCATAGGGCAGCCGCGCACCATATTGGATTGAGCTCCTCCATAGGCGTCCAAGGCGCACGTCAAAATGATTCAAGAAGCTCATTATAATATTTAAATAAGGGTCCTACACTTGTTGTAGGACCTTTTTATGAAATTGGGCTGCCCCAGTGCCTGACTCGCCACGTAATAAACTCACCCAGCAACTCGTGGCACCAAATGGCAACAAGGACCCTTCAGCAATGCTATTTAAAAGGGCTCCTCTGCTATATACTGGTTAGTTGCTAGTTTGTCCTTTTAGGCTGCTGCTGGTTTGTTTACCTATTTTCTGTGTTCTACAAATAAATTCTGACTTCTGATTAACAAGTTTTTTTTTTGCAGGTGCTGCACAGCTTTTGGCAGCCTTCAGTTTTACTGCAGTCATGGGTGGCCTGGTAGGGCTGCCTTGGAGCTGGAGGATAAGGGGGAGCAGCCAAGAAGACAGCAGAGAGCGGGAGCAGCTGGGAGGAGAGAGGAGGAGGAGGGCACTGCGTAGGAGGCCATACCCACAATGGGTCTTCAGGGAGCACTTCTCCTACTTGGACTTCTCTGAGGAGTAATGTCTCGGGCACTTTCACTTCACCGAGCCATGTCACCTGCTGCAGCCACAACCCAAACCTCGAACCAGGCCATGGACAGCACTGCCTGTGGCTGTCAAGGTCACTGTGGCCCTTAAACTTTATGCAACAGGCTCCTTCCAGGTGGTAGAAGGTGATATCAGGGACCACTCACCGCAGGATAAGAGAGCACTAAGTTTTGGCCGCATTACAGGTTTCCTCGGCGTACAAGGTGCCATCGACTGCACCCAAATTGCCTTGCATACTCCCCTTCACCATCCTGGCATCTTTTTCAACAGAAAGGGATTCAACTCCCTCAACATTCAAGTTGTTTGCGACCACACATAACACATCATGCAGGTCTGTGCCCGATTTCCTGGTATAAGTCATGATTTATTCATCCTGCGCCAGTCCTATGTGTAGCCTTTATTCCTACCAGACTGGCAAGTTACAGGCTGGCTAGTGGGCGACTGGGGCTATACCCCCGGACATGGCTCAGGACTCCTGTCAAAAACCTGCAGAGGTGGTCTACAACGAGAGCCATGCCACCACCAGAAACGTCATCGAGCGGACACTTCCGCTGCCTGGACCATTCGGGAGGAGCTTTGCAGTACAGCCCTGAGCAGGTATTCAGATTTGTGGGCGTCATCTGTGTGCCTTTACCATCATGAGCGACCGGCCCTTACCATCACCTGGGCGGCAACACGTAGAACAGGAGCAGGAGGAGGAGGAGGAGGAGCATGAAGAAAAGGAATAGCAGGCGCGGCATCGACCACTGGTGCCCCTTGCTGCCAGAGGTCTCGGAGAGCAGCTCATCCAAGAGCGCTTCACGTGTACAATCCCTCCCATCACCAATAAATTAACAGTCCCGCAATCCTTATCATCACCGTCCTCACTACCAGAATCAGATTGCATTCTTTCAGTCCAACCTTATGTGTCTTGCCCTCACTTCGCTACAAATAACACCACCACCACCGAATCCAGAACAAAAATAAAATGTATCCAACAACTCAATTCCATCTGTGTCTAACAACTTAATAGAAATAATTAGGAATTATCCTTGTACAACGCCTTAGTGCCTGTCTTCTGTGCTCGTTTTCTTATCCTGCTGTTCCTACAAAGTGTTTCCCCAGTGGCTGCAGCTTGGGAGGTGGAGGCTGCTGACCTTCCACTGAGGACACTTCAGATGCCCGTGGTGGGCAACCTCGAGCAGCTCTGGTCCTTGAGGGCCCGGCTACGGACTGCAGCATCTCAGTGTGGGCCGGGCCACTGGGCCGGCTGGCTAAATGGCACTGACAAAGTGAGTGGCGGGGGGAGTAGGCATGCTGTTGTCCTGAGATAAGAATGCAGGTGGTTCTCGAATGGATTCAAGGCAGCTCTCCTGGGACTGCGCCTCAGCACTCCTACAGAGTGCAGGAGTGATGTGACGCTCTCAAAGCCCCTGACAACACTGACCTCCAGAGCCAAGATGGCAGAGGCTCCATCATGGTTAGCACCACTGTGTGTTCATGGAGCTGACCACTCACTCCATGTTGGACAGACTGGTCCCCATGCTCTGCACAAAGCCTTGACACAAGTTGGAGCTGGACTTCTCCATGCTCTGAGCCATTGTGCCCTAGCTCGCTGGCAGGTTCCCATTGTACACGGCATTTCCTGGTATATGCCCATCAGCCTTCTTCGGTAGGCTGGGCCCTCAAAGTCAGCATCTGAGTTCTCTGCAGCAGAGCTAGTATATGATCTCGGCCTCCAGCAAGCTGACACCTGTGGCATCCTATCCTCCTGCCCTAGCTCCTGCACACTTGTGGCCAGTGATTGACCATGTGAAGACCTCTAGCCTACCCTCTAAAGTATGCATGATGCCAGTGTCTGCTTCTGTACTCCCCAGTCTGTGTCTTTCTGCCTATTCATCTTAATGGGTGGAAAATTGTGGGATGGGGGGGCACAAAAACAGAAAACCTCTCCTCAGATATTTAAGTTACTGCTTTATCAGAACATAATGAGATAATTATGAATTAAATTCTCTCAAGTTATTAGAAGCGTTACAATGGATGAGTTTCTTCTGCTTTGATTGATTAATTTCCTACACATATTGTGCAGCTTCAAGGCTAGCTCAGATAAAAAATATTTCTTTATGAGATAATATTTTTTTAACAGCTTCAAACCCTTTATTATTGCTTGCTGACACAGGGGCCATATAACCAGGTTAGTCAATAACTGTACTGAAATGGATTCTTACAGCAAAAGAAAGTCTGCATAATAGTCACTGCACTCTAAAAGTAATTTATCTTCTGAAGTGTTTTGAGATGCTTCAACATAATAAGACTTTACAAAATGTGAGTATTATTTGTTATGATAACAGCTAGCCAAATCTAGATTGGTTTCCCAATAGACAAGTGGGGGTCAGGGGAAGGACAAGTTCCATCATACTGCTCCTCCAAGTGGGCCACTCAGGAGCAAGATTAACAGAAACATTTGCTTAAAAGTCACAACCTCCTTTGGAACACTGGCTGTAGCTTTGAGGTGGTGGAGTTTAGTAGACCAGTATCACACGAGAGATTGAGACACAGCAGAACAGGTCATATGTAGTAGGCACTCTATCTCTCATATGTAAACATGAATGACATCAGAGGAGCTAGCCAGGTTTGTAACCATGAAACGTGGATCACAATCCTCCAACATGAGGGGTCTGGATACATCAATATATGTTGGGAAGAACAACAAATGGACCAGCACATCAAGCTGTGTGCGCATCACACTTGTTTTTCCACAAGAAAATACCCCAACCATGTGGAAGCGGGCCTGCTAAATATCAGAAGAGGCAGAAGCTCCTCTTCCTGGTCAGTGACTGCTAACTACTGCACCCGTTAGTAATTTCAGCAGTCCAGGACATGAGACATTTCCTTTCAAAACTCCTTTGATGTTCAATTCTAACAGTTTTCAAATACCAATTATCTGATTTAATTAGTAATCATAGACGTACACTTGAACACCACACACACACACATCTCTATGGTGTTAGTCACAGTGAAGAGGATATGCTGTTTTGTGCTATGTTACCAAACAAGTGGTTTGAAATTCCACCACAGGTCCAACTGCATCTTTGGTGTAACTGCTTCTGATAGCAACTGTCCTGGGGGAAGGTGGTCTCAATGATGATGAGTGTCTGAGAGTGACTGTGTGCTGGGGGAAGGTGGTCTCTATGATGGTGAGCTCAGAGAGTGACTGTGTGCTGGGGGAAGGTGGTCTCTGTGATAGTGAGTGTCTGAGAGTGACTGTGTGCTGGGGGAAGGTGGTCTCTATGATGGTGAGCTCAGAGAGTGACTGTGTGCTGGGGGAAGGTGGTCTCAATGATGATGAGTGTCTGAGAGTGACCGTGTGCTGGGGGAAGGTGGTCTCTATGATGGTGAGTGTCTGAGAGTGACTGTGTGCTGGGGGAAGGTGGTCTCAATGATGATGAGTGTCTGAGAGTGACCGTGTGCTGGGGGAAGGTGGTCTCTATAATGGTGAGTGTCTGAGAGTGACTGTGTGCTGGGGGAAGGTGGTCTCTATAATGGTGAGCTCAGAGAGTGACTGTGTGCTGGGGGAAGGTGGTCTCAACGATGATGAGTGTCTGAGAGTGACTGTGTGCTGGGGGAAGGTGGTCTCAATGATGATGAGTGTCTGAGAGTGACTGTGTGCTGGGGGAAGGTGGTCTCAATGATGATGAGTGTCTGAGAGTGACTGTGTGCTGGGGGAAGGTGGTCTCAATGATGATGAGTGTCTGAGAGTGACTGTGTGCTGGGGGAAGGTGGTCTCTGTGATGGTGAGTGTCTGAGAGTGACCATGTGCTGGGGGAAGGTGGTCTCTATAATGGTGAGTGTCTGAGAGTGAATGTGTGCTGGGGGAAGGTGGTCTGTATGATGGTGAGTGTCTGAGAGTGACTGTGTGCTGGGGGAAGGTGATCTCTGTGATGGTGAGTGTCTGAGAGTGACTGTGTGCTGGGGGAAGGTGGTCTCAACGATGATGAGTGTCTGAGAGTGACTGTGTGCTGGGGGAAGGTGGTCTCTGTGATGGTGAGTGTCTGAGAGTGACAGTGTGCTGGGAGAAGGTGGTCTCTATAATGGTGAGTGTCTGAGAGTGACTGTGTGCTGGGGATGGTGGTCTCTATGATGGTGAGTGTCTGAGAGTGACTGTGTGCTGGGGGAAGGTGGTCTCTATAATGGTGAGTGTCTGAGAGTGACTGTGTGCTGGGGATGGTGGTCTCTATGATGGTGAGTGTCTGAGAGTGAATGTGTGCTGGGGGAAGGTGGTCTCTATAATGGTGAGTGTCTGAGAGTGACCGTGTGCTGGGGGAAGGTGGTCTCTATAATGGTGAGTGTCTGAGAGTGACTGTGTGCTGGGGGAAGGTGGTCTCTATAATGGTGAGTGTCTGAGAGTGACTGTGTGCTGGGGGAAGGTGGTCTCCATAATGGTGAGTGTCTGAGAGTGACTGTGTGCTGGGGATGGTGGTCTCTATGATGGTGAGTGTCTGAGAGTGACTGTGTGCTGGGGGAAGGTGGTCTCTATAATGGTGAGTGTCTGAGAGTGACTGTGTGCTGGGGATGGTGGTCTCTATGATGGTGAGTGTCTGAGAGTGAATGTGTGCTGGGGGAAGGTGGTCTCTATAATGGTGAGTGTCTGAGAGTGACCGTGTGCTGGGGGAAGGTGGTCTCTATAATGGTGAGTGTCTGAGAGTGACTGTGTGTTGGGGGAAGGTGGTCTCCATAATGGTGAGTGTCTGAGAGTGACTGTGTGCTGGGGGGAGTTGGTCTGTATGATGGTGAGTGTCTGAGAGTGACTGTGTGCTGGGGGAAGGTGGTCTCTATGATGGTGAGTGTCTGAGAGTGAATGTGTGCTGGGGGAAGGTGGTCTCTATAATGGTGAGAGTCTGACAGTGACCGTGTGCTGGGGGAAGGTGGTCTCTATAATGGTGAGTGTCTGAGAGTGACTGTGTGCTGGGGGAAGGTGGTCTCTATGATGGTGAGTGTCTGAGAGTGACTGTGTGCTGGGGGAAGGTGGTCTCTATGATGGTGAGTGTCTGAGAGTGACTGTGTGCTGGGGGAAGGTGGTCTCTATAATGGTGAGTGTCTGAGAGTGACTGTGTGCTGGGGGAAGGTGGTCTCTATAATGGTGAGTGTCTGAGAGTGACTGTGTGCTGGGGGAAGGTGGTCTCTATAATGGTGAGTGTCTGAGAGTGACTGTGTGCTGGGGGAAGGTGGTCTCTATGATGGTGAGTGTCTGAGAGTGACTGTGTGCTGGGGGAAGGTGGTCTCTATAATGGTGAGTGTCTGAGAGTGACTGTGTGCTGGGGAAGGTGGTCTGTATGATGGTGAGTGTCTGAGAGTGACTGTGTGCTGGGGGAAGGTGGTCTCTATAATGGTGAGTGTCTGAGAGTGACTGTGTGCTGGGGAAGGTGGTCTGTATGATGGTGAGTGTCTGAGAGTGACTGTGTGCTGGGGGAAGGTGGTCTCTGTGATGGTGAGTGTCTGAGAGTGACCATGTGCTGGGGGAAGGTGGTCTCTATGATGGTGAGTGTCTGAGAGTGACTGTGTGCTGGGGGAAGGTGGTCTGTATAATGGTGAGTGTCTGAGAGTGACTGTGTGCTGGGGGAAGGTGGTCTCTGTGATGGTGAGTGTCTGAGAGTGACTGTGTGCTGGGGGAAGGTGGTCTCTATAATGGTGAGTGTCTGAGAGTGACTGTGTGTTGGGGGAAGGTGGTCTGTATGATGGTGAGTGTCTGAGAGTGACTGTGTGCTGGGGGAAGGTGGTCTGTATGATGGTGAGTGTCTGAGAGTGACTGTGTGCTGGGGGAAGGTGGTCTCTATGATGGTGAGTGTCTGAGAGTGACTGTGTGCTGGGGGAAGGTGGTCTCTATGATGGTGAGTGTCTGAGAGTGACTGTGTGCTGGGGGAAGGTGGTCTCTATGATGGTGAGTGTCTGAGAGTGACTGTGTGCTGGGGGAAGGTGGTCTCTATAATGGTGAGTGTCTGAGAGTGACTGTGTGCTGGGGGAAGGTGGTCTCTATGATGGTGAGTGTCTGAGAGTGACTGTGTGCTGGGGGAAGGTGGTCTCTGTGATGGTGAGTGTCTGAGAGTGACTGTGTGCTGGGGGAAGGTGGTCTCTATGATGGTGAGTGTCTGAGAGTGACTGTGTGCTGGGGGAAGGTGGTCTCTATGATGGTGAGTGTCTGAGAGTGACTGTGTGTTGGGGGAAGGTGGTCTGTATGATGGTGAGTGTCTGAGAGTGACTGTGTGCTGGGGGAAGGTGGTCTCTATAATGGTGAGTGTCTGAGAGTGACTGTGTGCTGGGGAAGGTGGTCTCTATGATGGTGAGTGTCTGAGAGTGACTGTGTGCTGGGGGAAGGTGGTCTCTATAATGGTGAGTGTCTGAGAGTGACTGTGTGCTGGGGAAGGTGGTCTGTATGATGGTGAGTGTCTGAGAGTGACTGTGTGCTGGGGGAAGGTGGTCTCTGTGATGGTGAGTGTCTGAGAGTGACCATGTGCTGGGGGAAGGTGGTCTCTATGATGGTGAGTGTCTGAGAGTGACTGTGTGCTGGGGGAAGGTGGTCTGTATGATGGTGAGTGTCTGAGAGTGACTGTGTGCTGGGGGAAGGTGGTCTCTATGATGGTGAGTGTCTGAGAGTGACTGTGTGCTGGGGGAAGGTGGTCTCTATGATGGTGAGTGTCTGAGAGTGACTGTGTGCTGGGGGAAGGTGGTCTCTGTGATGGTGAGTGTCTGAGAGTGACTGTGTGCTGGGGGAAGGTGGTCTCTATAATGGTGAGTGTCTGAGAGTGACTGTGTGTTGGGGGAAGGTGGTCTGTATGATGGTGAGTGTCTGAGAGTGACTGTGTGCTGGGGGAAGGTGGTCTGTATGATGGTGAGTGTCTGAGAGTGACTGTGTGCTGGGGGAAGGTGGTCTCTATGATGGTGAGTGTCTGAGAGTGACTGTGTGCTGGGGGAAGGTGGTCTCTATGATGGTGAGTGTCTGAGAGTGACTGTGTGCTGGGGGAAGGTGGTCTCTATGATGGTGAGTGTCTGAGAGTGACTGTGTGCTGGGGGAAGGTGGTCTCTATAATGGTGAGTGTCTGAGAGTGACTGTGTGCTGGGGGAAGGTGGTCTCTATGATGGTGAGTGTCTGAGAGTGACTGTGTGCTGGGGGAAGGTGGTCTCTGTGATGGTGAGTGTCTGAGAGTGACTGTGTGCTGGGGGAAGGTGGTCTCTATGATGGTGAGTGTCTGAGAGTGACTGTGTGCTGGGGGAAGGTGGTCTCTATGATGGTGAGTGTCTGAGAGTGACTGTGTGTTGGGGGAAGGTGGTCTGTATGATGGTGAGTGTCTGAGAGTGACTGTGTGCTGGGGGAAGGTGGTCTCTGTGATGGTGAGTGTCTGAGAGTGACTGTGTGCTGGGGGAAGGTGGTCTCTATAATGGTGAGTGTCTGAGAGTGACTGTGTGCTGGGGGAAGGTGGTCTCTATGATGGTGAGTGTCTGAGAGTGACTGTGTGCTGGGGGAAGGTGGTCTCTATGATGGTGAGTGTCTGAGAGTGACTGTGTGTTGGGGAAGGTGGTCTCTATGATGGTGAGTGTCTGAGAGTGACTGTGTGCTGGGGGAAGGTGGTCTCTATAATGGTGAGTGTCTGAGAGTGACTGTGTGCTGGGGGAAGGTGGTCTCTATGATGGTGAGTGTCTGAGAGTGACTGTGTGCTGGGGGAAGGTGGTCTCTGTGATGGTGAGTGTCTGAGAGTGACTGTGTGCTGGGGGAAGGTGGTCTCTATAATGGTGAGTGTCTGAGAGTGACTGTGTGCTGGGGGAAGGTGGTCTCTATAATGGTGAGTGTCTGAGAGTGACTGTGTGCTGGGGGGAGTTGGTCTCTATGATGGTGAGTGTCTGAGAGTGACTGTGTGCTGGGGGAAGGTGGTCTCTATGATGGTGAGTGTCTGAGAGTGACTGTGTGCTGGGGGAAGGTGGTCTCTATAATGGTGAGTGTCTGAGAGTGACTGTGTGCTGGGGGAAGGTGGTCTCTATGATGGTGAGTGTCTGAGAGTGACTGTGTGCTGGGGGAAGGTGGTCTCTGTGATGGTGAGTGTCTGAGAGTGACTGTGTGCTGGGGGAAGGTGGTCTCTATGATGGTGAGTGTCTGAGAGTGACTGTGTGCTGGGGGAAGGTGGTCTCTATGATGGTGAGTGTCTGAGAGTGACTGTGTGTTGGGGGAAGGTGGTCTGTATGATGGTGAGTGTCTGAGAGTGACTGTGTGCTGGGGGAAGGTGGTCTCTGTGATGGTGAGTGTCTGAGAGTGACTGTGTGCTGGGGGGAGTTGGTCTCTATAATGGTGAGTGTCTGAGAGTGACTGTGTGCTGGGAGAAGGTGGTCTCTATAATGGTGAGTGTCTGAGAGTGACAGTGTGTTGGGGGAAGGTGGTCTGTATGATGGTGAGCGTCTGAGAGTGACAGTGTGCTGGGGATGGTGGATTAGGAGAAGCTGGGGTTGTTCTTCTTGGAACAGAGACGATTTCGAGGAGATTTGATGGAGGTATTCAAAATCATGAAGGGTCTAGACAGAGTAGATAGAGAGAAACTGTTCCCATTGGCGGAAGGGTCACGAACCAATGGACATAGATTTAGGGTGATTGGCAAAAGAACCAACGGTGACATGAGTAAAAACTTTTTTACACAGCGAGTGGTTAGGATCCGGAATGCACTGCCCGAGGGAGTGGTGGAGGCAGATTCAATCATGGCCTTCAAAAAGGAAGTGGATAAGCACTTGAAAGGAAACAACTTGCAGGAATACGGGGATAGGGTGGGGGAGTGGGACTAGCTGGAATGCTATTGCATAGAGCCGGCACGGACTCGATGGGCCGAATGGCCTCCTTGCGTGCTGTAACCTTTCTATGATTCTATGATATGTATGCCTTTTTAACCACCTTATTTACCTGTCCTGCTACCTTCAGGGATCTGTGGACATGCATTCCAAGGTCCCTCACCTCCTCTACACCTCTCAGCATCCTTCCATTTATTGTGTACTCCCTTGCCTTGTTTGCCCTCCGCAATGCATTACCTCACACGTCTCTGGATTGAATTCCATTTCCCACCTTTCTGCCCACCTGACCAGTCCATTGATATCTTCCTGCAGTCTACAGCTTTCCTCCTCACTATCAACCACAGCGCCAATTTTTGTATCATCTGCAAACTTCTTGATCATTCAAGTCCAAATCATTAATATATACCACAAAAAGCAAGGGACCCAGTACTGAGCCTTGCAGAACCCTACTGGAGACAGCCTTCCAGTCGCAAAAACACCCGTCAACCATTACTCTTTGCTTCCTACCTCTGAGCCAATTTTAGATCCAACTTGCCACTTTCCCTTGAATCCCATGGCCTTTTACTTTTTTGACCAGTCTGCCATGCGGGACCTTGTCAAAAGCCTTGTTAAAATCCATGTAAACTACATCAAATGCATTATACTCATCGACCCTCCTTGTAACCTCCTCAAAAAATTCAATCACGTTAGTCAGACACGACCTTCCCTTCATAAATCCATGTTGACTGTCCTGGATTAATCCGTGCCTTTCTCAATGATGATTTATGCTTTCCTTCAGAATTGATTCCAATAATTTGCCCACCACCGAGGTTAGACTGACTGGCCTGTAATTACTCGGTCTATCTTTTTCTTCCATTTTGAACAACGATACAACATTAGCAGTCCTCCAATCCTCCGGCACCATGCCTGCAGCCCGGGAGGATTGGAAAATGATGGTCGGAGCCTCTGCTTTTTCCTCCCTTGCTTCTCTTAACAGCCTGGGATACATTTCATCCGGGCCTGGCGATTTATCCACTTTCAAAGATGCTAAAACCCTTAATACTTCCTCTCTCACAATGTTTATCCCATCCAATATTTCACACTCATTCTCCTCAACTACAATCTCTGCATCGTCCCCCTCTTTTGTGAAGACAGATGCAAAGTATTCATTAAGAACCCGACCCGCATCTTCCGCCTCCACACATAGGTTACCTTTTTGATCTCGAATAGGCCCTATTCTTTCCTTAGTTATCCTCTTGCTCTTTGTGTATTTATAAAACATGTTTGGATTTTCCTTAATTTTACTTGCCAATATTTTTTCATGCCCTCTCTTTGCTCTCCTAGTTTCCTTTTTAATTTCACCCCTGCACTTTTTATGCTTCTCTAGGCTTTCTGTAGTATTGAGTTCTCGGTGTCTGACATAAGCTTTCCTTTTCTGCCTTATCTTACCCTGTATGCTCCTTGTCATCCAGGGGGCTCTAGATTTCTTTGTGGGAACATCTTTACTCTGATCCCCTTGAATCTCTCCCTTGAATGCCTCCCACTGCTTTGACACTGATTTACCTTCAAGGAGCTGTTTCCAGTCCACTTCTGCTAAATCACTTCTCAGCTTAGTAAAATTGGCCTTTCCCCAATTTAGAACTTTTACTCCTGTTCTATCTTTGACCTTTTCCATAACTATGCTAAATCTGACTGAGTTATGATCACTACCACCAAAATACTGCCCCACTGATACTCCTTCCACCAAGAAGGGGGAAGAATTCTGTCCCGGATTATCGTTTCTAAAAGTTTCCCCACCACTGAGGTTAAACTGACTGGCCTTCAGTTGCTGGGTTTATCCTTACACCCTTTTTTGAACAAGGGTGTAACATTTGCAATTCTCCAGTCCTTTGGCACTATCCCCGTATCTAAGGATGTTTGGAAGATTATGGCCAGTACCGCTGCAATTTCCACCCGTACTTCCCTCAGCAACCTAGGATGCATCCCATCCGGACCAGGTGACTTACCTACTTTAAGTACAGCTAGCCTTTCTAGTATATCCTCTTTATCAATTTTTAACACATCCAATATATCAACTACATCTTCCTTTACTGAGACTCCCAGCAGGAAGGCAGCATCTTTTCCTTGGTAAAGACAGATGCAAAGTACTCATTGCCGGCTGGTGTGGTGGGTGCTGACTCTCTGCCTTCGAGAGGGAGCTGGACCAGTTCCTGACAGCAGCAGAGATCGTATCATATACAAGGACTTGGTCCATGTGATCTCCTGGACTGATTTCGATCGTTTGAGGGGGGGGTCGGAGAGGAATTTTCCAGATTATTTTTTCCCCTTATTGTCCCTGGGTTTTTTTTCTCTTTTTTTTGCCTCTCCCAGGGAATTTCATGGCTGCGGGGGGAGTGGGGGTGGGAGGGGCGGGATGAGGGAAGAAGTGTTTAGTCATGATGCTCCGGCCAGCATGGTGTGTGGGGCAGGCTCGACGGACCAGCTGGTCTTTTGCTGCCCGTCAATTTCATTTGTTCGTATGTTCGTAACAGTTAGGGTGGAGCCCAGAGGCTTTAGACGTAGGAACAGAGACTAAAATGGGGTAAGGCAGAGGAATACAGCAGAAGCAGAGGGCAAGGAAATGACAGCTGGGGTTGGAGAGGGGGGCCAGGAGGCTGCAATTCATTTTTAAAAGTTGAATTATTTTAAAGACTTTCAGGCCCAGAAATTGCTTAAGTGGGGCATCTCACGGTGAGCGCCCTGAATTGGATTTTTTAACTCACCCTTCAGATCATATTATTTTTGTGCCGCAAATTGCTGGAAGTGCAAATTGATAATGGCGCTGAGGGCAACTGGGACCTCCTGAACGTCAGGTCCAATAGTCTCTCATTAACTAATTCAATTTAATGACAGAGAAAAAAATCAGAGCGAAGGTCGGAGAAGGAAATAGGGTGAATTAGAGTCAAATTAGATTCAGAAAGAGAAACAAAAAGGAAAAGAAAGAGAGTGGATTAAGAGAGCGAGAGAGAGAGAGAAAGGAAAAAAGAGACAGAAAGGAAACGTAAGTAAAAGAAAATGTAAAAATTTAACATGTAAAAAACCTCTAGGAACAATTTACTACCTGCAGCAGTGAGATGCCACAGTTTCATTGTTCCCTTTCTGGGCCTCCAAGGCTGAGTGGCATGTCAGGACCATAAATCACATCATTAACAGGGTCCTCACGACATGAAATACCGGCCCTAAATGGCTGTGGTGAGATTCATTCGTATTTAATGGCACAAATCTAGCAATTTCTTGACACTCACGAGACACGCAGGGACGAGGCTTCACCATCTCCTCCGCTTTGGACAGGCTGGGAGACAGAATGGATCACGGCTTCACTTGGGTTGCAGTCTGCTCTCCCGCGGTTCAATGGGGGACAGCTGAGCTACAGCATGATAGCAGACGCAATCCTGAAAATGGGAAGGGAACATGTTACCATCTCTCAGGTTAACCCTCGCCACCCCTTCAACCAATGCCCAAACTGCCAGACTGCCCTGGCAAGTCACTGCCTCTGCTGCCGGGCCCCCTCACACCCAGGCTCCTAGAAGTCACCAACCACAAGCATCTCAGGAGCCCTCGACTCAGACGTAGCAGCCTTCCATCTCCTGTACTACAGCCACTGGGGGAGCACCCTGTAGGAGTAAGGGAGTAAGAAACCACTTAAGACAGAAATTAAGGGCTCTCACCAGAGTGATAATTAATATTAGGAATTGTTACCAGCGGTGGCAATTATAATCTTCTTGAAATCTTTGTGTGCAGAGAATGTTTCTGTAGTAGCTGATGGCCTGTAATGTTACTTGACATGAATAACAATGTTGGTCTTTGAGCAAATGCAGTTTGTTTGAGGACTGGGAGCGACATTGGGCATTCTTGTTAATGCAGGAAGCACTCTTCAATGATCTGGTGAAGAGCTCTGGTTTCAGGCAACTGTTGGAGCCCTCCCTCTTCCTCACCCTCCTCGATGTTATCAGTGTCCTCTCCCTCATCATGCTGAAGCTGCTCGTCCAATGGTGGCTCCGTGCGTTGTCCTCGTTGCAGAGCAAGGTTATGCAGCGTACAGCGAACCACTATCATACAGGACACTCTTTTTGGGTTGGATTTCAGTAAGCCAGCAGGCCTGTCCAGGCAATGGAAGCATTGTTGAGGACTCTAATGGTCTAGCAAGTCACAGATATGATTGTAGCACAGCTCAGCCACCAAGCATGGGTACCTGAGAGGAGTCATGAGCTAAGTGTGCAGGAGATAGCCCTATCCCCAAGCAGCCAGCCTGTCACTTGCTGTGCAGGGGAAAAGAGTAAGAGAATGGAAGATTGGCACAATATAAAAGTTCACGGCAGCTGCCAAGAAAGCAGCCACAGATCTGCATGATGCACTGCTGGTGATCATACATCAGTTGAACATTAAAGTAATGGAAGCCCTCACAACTCATGAAGGCAGTGCGGTCATCTGAAGGAGCCTGCAAGGCGACGTGGGTGCATTCAGTGACACCCTGGACTTGGGAAGGTTGCAAACGCCAGAGTCCTACCTTGCTGCTTCCAGATATCCACGGGTAATGTGAAAGTGTTTGCTCAAACACAGCAGGGGTCACCTACAGACTGACCCATGTTACTGATAATCCCCTGTGGCAGCTGCACGGAACCAGAGGCAAAGAAGTTCAGGGCTGCAGTGATGTTGACTGTAGCAGGCAACCCTGTGCTAGCTGCGGCCATTGGTTGCCGGTCTTGTTGCAGAAGGGAACACAACTCTGCAACACCCTCCCTCGAAAAGCCTCCTTCTGCAATGCTCTATAGCGAACCAGAAGTATGTTGTCCTGGGCCTATACACTCCGTTGGGAGGGTAAGGATTTCTGCGAGCTCGCTTCCTTCTACTTACTCTCCCTGCTGTTGCAGCTCCATTTTGTTCTTCCTCCTCCTCTTGCCGGAATGAAATTGCCAGAAGGACCCTCAAGATTAAAAAAAAAGCTGCGTTGCCTACAGCCTCTTAAGAGTTCAGAATGTTCCACATGTACCACACGCATTTTGAAATCACCGAAGTAGCCAAAAACCACAATGCAATAACAGCAGAATGTCTCCCAAAACTTACCTGACAGTGGCTGAGGATCTATTTAAATACCGCTGCAAAATGGCTGCCTCCCGACAAGAAATTGGCAGTAGCAAAGTAGGTAGAGACCAAAATGGCACCAGGGTCCTGACTGTCATTTGGCCCTGATTTACATATATTTATTAGGCTGCTGCCTGTTATGGGCAGGACCGCTGGTCACCTAAATCGAGGTCCGCTCGTAAATCGGAATGGGCAATCCTCCAGTGGCATATTGGCGATGTGTTGTTCTTAAAATAATTTCAGCCTGCTATCAACCCATTTATACCTAAAAATTAGGATGGTAGCAAGATGAAAATCAGCCCCATGCACTGTCTCTCACTGTGCTCCAAAATACTTATACATTTAGGGACCTGCAGTAATACCATCACTTTTGTTCGATGCAAAGTGGTTTTGAGTGAACATCAGCAGAATGCACCAAAGCGATGAGATAAGAGACCCCTCCCTCCAGGAGACCCTCTCTGAGTTTGAGTTCCCACTGAGTGGTGTATAACTGTAGTCGGAGATAGCTCTGTTGCCCTTAGCTTATGCCCAGGATACAATTGAGTGATCTGTTAAACACCTGGTACTGCAGGGAGGGTTTCCATTTTATTAAGTTTAACAGTCTATGTATTATGTGAAATTCTGTTGCAAATTGTGGAACTGGTGCAAATTTGACTGTCTGCAAGTTAAACCCTTGATGAAACAGACTAGTTTTCTCTTTTGCTTTTGATTTCAGGGAGCTGGGTTTGATTCCTGCCATATTACTAAACAAAGCACATTACAAAATTATTTTGCATGCGATGTTGGCCTTCAGAATGAGAATGAGATCGACCCTGAAGAGATAATGGAGTAAATTTTAACCCCACAAATGGGTGGGTCGAGGGAAGGTGGGAAGGTAAAAATTGTAAAAAAAAAGTAAAGCCCGACCCCAACCCGCCCACTTCCAGTTTTAACGGAGGCAGATTGAGGGGTGGGCGACCAACCCACTCTAAGGAGGCAGGTCGGTCAGTAAAACCTTTTAAGGAGGCTGCGGGCCTCAATTTTTAATAGGTTTTTTATTTTTAACTCATGGGGGCCGGGATTCCTGGGCCTTCTGATTCTCGCCACGTAAGAGGAGGCGAGAGGGCCCGAATCAACAAGTAAGCACCTTTATTATGCTGTTTGTGGACCAAGAGGAGCAGGGGTGTTTCCTCCAGGCCCAACAAGCCTACCTGCCACGATCTCACACATATGATCGGCCGTTTCTCCCGCATGTCCCTCCCCCTCACGATCTCCGACCCCCGATGCCCCCTCACCCCGATCCCTCAATGACCGACCCCCCCCCCCCCAATGAGCCCTGACCCTGACACCCCCAAAGACTGACCCCCCGATGACACCCTCAATGACCCCCCTCCAATGACCCCTGACCCTGACGACCCCCGACTCCCCCCCCAACCCCATCTAAGACTTATCTGCTGGCATCCGCTCCCTGGCTGCTCTCCCGTCCGACTGACGGCCATCCTATCAATCTGGCTGGCCTGTCGGGCGGGAACCTTACAAAAAAAAGACAGACATCCTGATGTCAAAATCGTAAAGATGTCTGGGAAACCCGTACTTCCGGGTTTCCCGTCATGAATTCCTCCCGCCCCCTGCCCTCTTCCCGGCTCCCTGTTAAAATTCACCCCAATGCTTCAATTGCATCAGGCGGACTCTGCCCCCACCCCGGTTTTCAAGCGAGAAACAGGCAGTTGCAAATCACCCCCATGGACTGTTCCTTGGGCCACAGCCACAAACAGCTCTGAGGCTCATAGCATAGTACGATTATTCTACACCCAAGCCACTGAGTATTTCATCATGAATTCCCGGCATTTGTTTCTAAGATTCACCCTTTGCTGTAAAACGCCTTAATTAATAGGTAAAGTCTTGGCTTTTAATTTCAGAAAGTAAATAGGATTGCTGCAAGGTTCACAAATTGAGATGATACATTACTTTCAGGTAATTAAATCCAGATGATTAACAACACAGGTTAATATCCAGGTTAGTTCAGATTTCTGACTGTCACCATATTACATGACTGACCCACACCCTGTCTTGTCAAATAAACATGAATATCCCATTCCTTTCAGTCAGTTGCTGCTAACAATTCAACAGGACAAAAAGCTGTATGTTTCCTCGGCATCATAATAATCCAATAAACATCCCAATTAAATTATTTAATTAGTTATGTGCTAAATATACCAGTTATAGAATCATAGAATGGTTACAGCACAGAAGGAAGCCAGTCGGCCCATCGAGCCCTTGTCGGCTCTTTGTAAGAGCAATCCAGTTAGTCCCATTCCTCCACTCGTTCCCTGTCGTCCTGCAAATTTTTCCCTTCAAGTATTTATCCAATTCCTTTTTGAAAGCCATGACTGAATCTGCTTTCACCACCCTTTCAGGCAATGCATTCCAGATCATAACTACTTGATGTGTAAAAAAGTTTTTCCTCATGTCACCTTTGGATCTTTTGCCAATCACCCTAAATCTGTGTCCTCTGGTTCTCAATCCCTCTGCCAATGGGAACACTTTATCTAAACCCTTCATGGTTTTGAACACGTCTATCAAATCTCCTCTCAACCTTCTCTGCTCTAAGGAGAACAACCCCAGCTTCTCCAGTCTATCCACATAACTGAAAACCCTCATCCCTGGAATCATTCTAGTAAATCTTTTCTGCGCCCTCTCTAAGGCCTTCACATCCTTCCTAAAGTGCGGTGCCCAGAATTGGACACAATATTCCAGCTGTGATTGAACCAGTGTTTTATAAAGGTTCAACATAACTACCTTGCTTTTGTACTCTATGCCTCTGCTTACAAAGCCCAAGATCCCGTATTTTTTTAACTGCTTTCTCAACCTGTCCTGCCACCTTCAAAGATTTGGGCACATGTATCCCCAGGTCTCTCTGTGCCTGCACCCCCTTTAGAATTGTACCATTTAGTTTATATTGCCTCTCCTCAATTTTCCAGCCAAAATGTATCACTTTGCACTTCTCTACATTGAATTTCATCTGCCATGTGTCCACCCATTCCACGAGCCTGTCTGTGCCCTCCTGAAGTCTATCACTATCCTCCTCACTGTTTACTACACTTCCAAGTTTTGTTTCACCTGCAAATTTGGAAATTGTGCCTTGTACACCCAAGTCCAAGACAATAATATATCAAAAAAAGCAGTGGTCTTAGTACCGAACCCTGATAATTTTGCTGACAAGCCTATTATGTGGCACTTTATCAAACACCTTTTGAAAGTCCATATACACCACATCAACTGCATTGCCCCCATCAACCCTCTGTTACCTCATCAAAAAACTCAATCAAGTCAGTTAAACACGATTTGCCTTCCACAAATCCATGCTGGCTTTCCTTTATTATTCCACTCTTGTCCAAGTGACTATAAATTTTGTCCCGGATTATCGTTTCTAAAAGCTGCCCCACCACTGAGGTTAAACTGACTGGCCTGTAGTTGCTGGGTTTATCCTAATACCCTTTTTTGAACAAGGGTGTAACATTTGCAATTCTCCAGTCCTCTGGCACCATCTCGATATCTAAGGAGGATTGGAAGATTATGGCCAGAACCTCCATAATTTCCACCCTTACTTCCCTCAGCAACCTAGGATGCATCACATCCGGACCGGGTGACTTATCTACCTTAAGTACAGCCGGCCTTCAAGTACTTCCTCTTTATCAATTTTTAGCCCATTCAGTATCTCAACTACCTCCTATTTTACTGTGACTTTGACAGCATATTCTTCCTTGGTAAAGACAGATGCAAAGTACTCATTTAGTACCTCAGCCATGCCCTCTGCCTCCATGCGTTGGTCTCCTTTTTGTTCCCTAATTCGCGCCCCCCCCCCCCCCTTACTGCCTGTTTACTATCTCCAGGCCTATAGAAGACTTTTGGATTCTCTTTTATGTTAGCCGCCAGTCTATTCTCATACTCTCTCTTTGCTCTTCTTATTTCTTTTTTCACTTCTCCTCTGTATTTTCTATGTTCAGCCTGGTTCTCACATGTTTTATCAACCTGACAACTGTCATAAGCCCCCTTTTTCTGCTTCATCTTACTCTCTATCTCTTTCATCATCCAGGGAGCTCTGACTTTGGTTGCTCCACCTTTCCCCCTCACGGCAATGTGCCTAGACTGTAGCCAAACCATCTCCACTTTAAAGGCCGCCCATTGTTCGATTACAATTTCGCCTGCCAATCTTTGATTCCAATTCCGGCCAGATCTGTTCTCAACCCACTGAAATTGGCCTTCCTCCAAATACGCATTTTTACTCCAGATCGCTCCTTGTCCTTTCCTATAACTAATCTAAACCTTATGATACTATGATCACTATTCCCTAAATGTTCCCCCACTGATACTTGCTCCATTTGACCCACTTCATTCCCCAGAACTAGATCCAGCAATGTCTCCTTCCTCGTTGGGCCAGAAACATACTGATCAAGTTCTCCTGAACACACTTAAGAAATTCCTCCCCCTCTTTGCTCTTTACACTATTATTATACCAGTCTATATTAGGATAGTTGAAGTCCCCAATTATCACTGCTCTATTGTTCTTGCATCTCTCTATAATTTCCCTGCAAATTTTTTCCTCTATATCCTTGTTATGTCAATATTTAGGGACTGGTTAGTGCAAAATATATTTTCCTCATGTTCTCCTCCAGTAGTACCAATAATTCCCTTTTTAGCCAACAATACATCAGTCTATGTTGTGGAATTCAACATGAACACTGTCATTACTGCTGCTGTGTGATGTTCTTATTGAGAGGTGAAAGGCCAACGCTCGCTGCGCAAGGCACCATCGAGGTTGTAAAAAGTAGAAAAGAAGGTAAGTTAAATCCTGTAATAGCATTTAGATGGCACCAAGATTGAGTTTAAAGGCCCAATGATTGAAGGAGGAAGGTCTGAGGAAGGTCAGGGCTGTGACAAAAATAAAACGTTTTGTCCACGGTGTCTTATATTAATTGTCTTCTTCTTGCTTGTTCTGGTACTTACAGGGCTACAACCGGGTTCAATTTAAGAAAAAAGTCTGGCTGATACACTTCAGTGCAGAAACAGAGACGGTGTGCCTGAAAGTTGATGTAAAGGTGACTTTAATATTTTAAAGCTTATTTAGTACAAAGCCATTGGCATTGTTCTGTCCAGAGGCATCCCTGACATCTATCTATATAGATGCTGGGATTTTACCTTTTAGTAGGAAAGGGTGCAAGAGATTACCCTGACCAACAAATATCCTTTGGAAATCCTATGGTATTTGACAGCTCGATGCAATCATGAGATTCATAAGAACCTAAGAAGTAGGAGCAGGAGTAGGCCATACGGCCCCTCAAGCCTGCTCCGCCATGGCTGATCTTCTACCTCAACTCCACTTTTCCGCCCAATCCCTATATCCCTTGGTTCCCCTAGAGTCTAAAAATCTATCTATCTCAGCCTTGAATACATTCAACGACTCAGCATCCACAGCCCTCTGGGGTAGAGAATTCCAAAGATTTACAACCATCTGAGTGAATAAATTCCTCCTCATCTCAGTCTTAAATGGCCGGTCCCTTATCCTGAGACTATGCCCCCTAGTTCTAGACTCTCCAGCCAGAAGAAACAGTCTTTCAACATCTACCCCGTCAAGCACCCTCAGAATCTTATATGTTTCAATGAGATCACCTCTCATTCTTCTAAACTCCAGAGAATATAGGCCCATTCTACTCAATCTCTCCTCTTAGGACAGCCCTCTCATCCCAGGAATTAATCTAGTGAACCTTTGTTGCACCGCCTCTAAGGCAAGAATATCCTTCCTTAGGTAAGGAGATCAAAACTGTATGCAGTACTCCAGGTAAGGTCTCACCAAAGCCCTGTACAATTTTAGTAAGACTTCCTTACTCTTGTACTCCAACCTCCTTGCAGTAAAGGGCAACATTCCATTTGCTTTCCTTAATGCCTGCTGTACCTGCATGTTAACTTTATGTATTTCATGTACAAGGACACCCAAATGCCTCTGAACACCAACATTTAATAGTTTCTCATCATTTAAAAAATAATGTTTTTCTATTCTTCCTACCTAAGTGAATAACTTTACATTTCCCCATGCTATATTCCATCTGTCACCTTCTTGCCTACTCACTTAACCTGTCTGTATCTCTTTGCAGACTCCTTGGGAGTTAAATTGGATAACCCCGAATCCAGGCGTGGGGTCGCGGTGCGTGATTAACCTATGCCCGGTCGTTGAGATGCAGGCAGCACGTGAGATTCGTGCTGTCGGATCATCTCCATGATTGCTGCGTGCAGCCAGTGCTCCCTGCGCTGTTGAGTGGCTGCATATAGCAGCAGGGGGCCTGATATAGGGCATGGCCACTGGAGGCGCTGGAGGTATCGATGATGAGGGTGTCTGCATAGCTAATCCTCCTTCTCCTTTCCCACATCTCCCTCCTCCCACAATCTTTTTAGACTCACGTGCTGCAGATGGTGTCAGCACGCACGTCCTACTTTCTCCTCTCCCCGCTCCACAACTCAACCTGTGTCCCTTTGTCATTGCAGATACCAAAGAACTGGAGCTGGTACTGTCCGAGGAGGAGGAGGACAATGGTGATGAAACCACACCATCACTTGATCTTATACTCGCATCCACCAGCTCAGATACCGACACTATGCATCCTCTAAAGGCTAGGATAGAGAGGGATCTGCACATGGTGAGACATCAGGCACAAGTGCACAGGAGCCGGGGCGGTGGGAAGCAGATACTACAGGTGCCAGCTCGCCGGAGGGCGAGATCGCACACTAGTTCTGCTACCAAGCAATCAGTTGATGACATTGATGGGCCAGGCTAGAGAAGAAGGCTGATGGACATACACACCAAATGCTTGATGCACTGGAAAGCCTGCCAGAAAGCCTGCGCACAATGTCAAGGGGCATGGAGGAGTCCAGCTCCAACTTGGCACAGGGCTTTGCACAGAGCTTGGAGCCCATCCTTTCCCACATGGAACGGGTGGTCACCTCCATCAGCGCACCTGTGGAACCCACCGTGACGCAGTGCTTGATTGCCGATGTCTCAACTTCCATTGCAGCACAATCAGATGCCATCCAAGGTCTAAATGCTTCATTTGGAGCTCAGACTGCTGCTTTGGAAGCTGAGACTGCTGCGTTACAGGCTCAGACTGCTGCTATCATGGCTTTGGGTATCACTGCGGAACGGGGCTTCCAGGGCATCACAGCACTCCAGCAATCCGTTCTCCAGTAGATCACCAGGATTGCTAGGACGCCGCCGCCCCGTGCGAGTGTCAGTGGCGCCATGGCAGTCGAACCTCTGTCCTCTCTCCAGACGACAGCATCTCTGCTCCCGCCCCTGCCACTCCGCTAGTGCCCTTGCTGTTGCCTGTCAGCCAGCCAGGCCAGACTGCTGCAGCCCAGGCCGAGATGGTACAGTCTGAAGCCGGACCCTCCCAGCCCAGAGCTGCTCGAGGTCATCCTCCAAGGCCATCTGCACACTCCTCAATTGAAGGTCAGCAGCCTCCCACCACCCATGCTCCAGCCACTGGGGATGCACCTCGTAGGAGCACTAGGAAAAGAAAAGGCACACAAACAACAGGCACTAAGGGAATGCACAAGGGTGAATAGTGTAATGTTGTATACATGATTTCATATGTTGGTTTGTAGATTTGTATTTGGCGTCGCTGTTGGGGGTGATTTTTATTTATGCAATGAGCAGCGGGAGGAAGCATAAGGACGACAATTTGATGGTCATGTGGGAGAGGAAAGGTGAGGAGTGTGGGACTGTTGGTCACTCGAGAGGTGTCACTGAGGTTACTGATAAAGCTCATGAATAAGGTGAGCTCGCAGAGCCCTGACAGACTGGGCCTGTGCACTCTGTTGCCTCCTTGCCTCTTCCTCCACTTCCTCCTCCGTCTCCTCCTCCTCCTTTTCCTCCGGCTCAGGGTCTTGCCAAATAGGCGGTGGTAAGGGCTGTCCTTTCATAAGGGCGAGCATGCAGCATACAATGACGAATCTTGACACCCGCTCAGCTGATTACTGCAGGGTTCCTCCAGAACGGTCCAGGCAGCGGAAGCGTTGCTTTAGGACGCCTACGGTGTGCTTGATAACGTTTCATGTGGCCCCATGACTCTCACTGTAGGCCTGCTCTGCATGTGTGCGTGGGTTCCTGACCGGAGTCATGAGCCACCTCATGAAGGGATAGCCCTTGTCGCCCAGTAGCCAGCCTTTGACATGCCATGCCGGTTGAGAGTTAGGTGGCACATTGGACTGTCGCATAATGAAGATGCCATGACTGCTGCCTGGGTAGAGGGCATCGACTTCCATGATGCGCTGCCTGTGGTCGCACACCAGCTGACATTGAGGCAGTGGAACCCCTTTCTGTTCGTGAATATGGCCAAGTTGAGATATGGAGTAAGCATGGCTATACGTGTGCAGTCAATGGCACCCTGCACCATGGGGAAGTCTGCAATGCGAGCAAACCCTCGTTCTGCTGCTCTCTGTCAAGAGGGAGCATTATGAATCTGTAGCGCAGCTCGTATAGAGCCTCAATGACCGCCATTATGCAGCAGTGCACTGCAAACTGCGAGATGTTGCATATATCGCTAGCAGTGGCCTGAAAGGATCCAGAGCCATAAACGTTCAGCACCACAATTACCTCAACAGCCACAGGCAATGCTGTCCTCGTCCTGCTCTGAGGCTGCAGTTGTGGCTGCAGCAGTTGACATGTCTCCGTCACAACTTCTTTCATGAACCACAGCCGTCGGATGCACTGATCCTCGCTCATGTTGAGGTAAGAGAATTGGTCCCTGAAGGCCCTCATTGGATATGGCCTCCTGCTCAGTGCCCTGCGCCTCCTCTTCCTCCCTCTCCTCGCAGCTTGACCTGCTCTGCGTGGCCTCTCTGCATGCTCCCAGTCATGTTCAATGCCCAGTGAGAGCCTTAGCAGACCATCCATAGTTGGCAGAAACTTTGTTCAGCACATTGTTTTAAATGCCACCAACAGTAATGCACGACCAGCCAGACCACTCGCTATGTAATATTGTACTTTCTCCAAGTATAGGAAGCTTC
Source organism: Heptranchias perlo (assembly GCF_035084215.1). Lineage (NCBI taxonomy): Eukaryota > Metazoa > Chordata > Chondrichthyes > Hexanchiformes > Hexanchidae > Heptranchias > Heptranchias perlo. The sequence continues at coordinate 16,586,100 of NC_090334.1, forward strand.
AAACACGTAAAATTATACCAGCAGCCAGAAGCAATAATCCAGCAACTCACCTACAATAACCTGCATGCTCCCTTTAAATAGCGCTGGTGGTGGTGGGGGGGGGTCCTCCAGTCTGTCTGCGACCTGTTCAGCTGTGTGAGGTTAAATTGGTGCGTTGGCTGGAGCGTTGAGTTCCAAGATCACATCTGTCCCTTTAAATCAGTGTTGCAAACTGATCCACTGCATGTTCTCCCTACTTTACATGGTGCCTGCGTTTATTATCTGCATGTGCGCAAACGCCTTAACCAAGATGACGTCCATCGCACGTCACGCTAGAAGCGCGCATTCTGAACACTATTTTGGGTCCATAGGAGGCCGCATAGCGCCCACAAAACGGGCGTTACGTGGCTCAATTTATAGCCCTTTGTGTCCTCCTCACAGCTTGCTTTCCCACCTAGCTTTTGTATCATCAGCAAACTTGGATACATTACAATCGGTCCCTTTATCTAAGTCATTAATATAGATTGTAAATAACAGAGGCCCAAGTACTGATCCTTGTGGCACTCTACTAGTTACAGCCTGCCAAACTGAAAATGACCCATTTATTCCTACTCTCTGTTTGCTGTCCATTAACCAATCCTCTATCCATGCTAATATGTTACCCCCAACCCCATGAGCCCTTATCTTGCGTAACAACCTTTTGTGTGGCACCTTATCGAATGCCTTTTGAAAATCCAAATATACGACATCCACTGGTTCCCCCTTATCTAACCTGCTAGTTACACCCTCAAAAAACTCTAATAGATTTGTCAAACACGATTTCCCTTTCATAAAACCATGTTGACTCTGCCTAATCATAATGGGGCCAGAAATTACTCACTTCGGGACACCATCCATCAATGGCATCCTCTCTCCCCGCCGGCGAATCGATGAAATAAGTTCACGAATGCGCACATGCACCTAAAACCTGGAAATTGTGAACTTGCTCCCATGGTTCGCCAGCAGTTTCACAGCTGCGAATTAAAGGGGCATGCTACTCTACAATCACTGAAACCATTCAAACTTACCCATCTGCCCAGCTGGAACGAAAATACTTACATCACCAAAACGTACGCTGAAAAATACCAGCTCTACACTACTTTTTAAATGCACGATGACTAATAATGACTACAAAACAACTAAAAATTAAATTTTAAAAATGTGGAATGTCATATTACTCATAATATTTTTTGATCCTTTCATTAAAAAAAATGTAAAAATTAAAAAGTAAAAAACTATTTTTTTTACTTTTAACTTCTGTCTCTTTAATTAAATTCAATTATTTGCTTGGCTTTTTAATAAAAAAAGTTATTTTTTTATTTATGCTGACACACAGAAGTATACTTTAAATGAATGATTTCTACTTGCCTGCTTGCGGGCATGACTTCTCTTCCTGACCGATTCTGTGGGCGGGGCTTCAATTCCCACAGTCTGTCCCACACTTACGTTGATTTGACAACACACAGCTTCTGAAAACTTCAAGCTGGAGGAAGGTGACGTCGCGGACCCTGCAGTAAGTATATTCATTCCTTTCTTTCGCAGGATGTTCGGAGAGCCTTGCCAAGTTCTGGCCCATTACGATTTTCTAAGTGCCCCATAACCACCTTCTTAATAATCAATTCCAGCATTTTCCCGACAGCTGACGTCACACTAACTGGCCCGTAGTTCCCTGTTTTCTCTCTCCCTCCTTTCTTGAATAGCGGTGTTACATTTGCTACCTTCCAATCCATTGGGACCGTTCTAGAATCTAGGGAATTTTGGAAGATCAGAACCAATGCATCTACTATCTCTGCAGCCACCTCTTTTAGAACCCTCAGATGTAGGCCATCAGGTCCAGGGGATTTGTCAGCTTTTAGTCCCATTAATTTCTACAGTACTTTTTCTTTACTCATGTAATTACTTTAAGTTCCTCACTCTCATTGGACCATTGGTTCCCCACTGTTTCTGGTATGTTTTTTGTGTCTTCTACTGTGAAGACAGATAAAAAATATTTGTTTAATGTCTCTGCCATTTCCTTATTCCCCATTATAATTTCTCCTGTCTCTGCCTCTAACGGACCCACGTTTACTTTCACTACTCTCTTCCTTTTTATATACTTTTAGAAGTTCTTACAATCTGTTTTTATATTTCTTGCTAGTTTACTCTCATATTCTATTTTCTCCCTCTCTATCAATGTTTTGGTCATCCTTTGCTGGTTTCTTAAACTCTCCCAATCCTCATGCTTACTACTCCTCTTGGCAACATTATAAGCCTCTTCTTTTAATCTAATACTATCCTTAACTTCTTTAGTTAGCCACAGATGGATCACTTTTCCCGTGGAGTTTTTATTTCTCAGTGGAATGTATATTCGTTGAGAATTATGAATTATTTCTTTAAATGTTCACTATTGCTTATCTACCGTCATATTTTTAAATCTAATTTCCCAATCTACTTTAGCCAACTCGCCCCTCATACCTATGTAATTGGCTCTGTTTAAGTTTAAGACTCTAGTTTCGGACTTAAGTACATCACTCTCAAATGTGAAATTCTATCATATTATGATCACTCCTCCCCAAAGGATCCCTTACTATGAGATTACTAATTAACCCTGTCTCATTACACAAGACAAGATCTAAAATAGCCTGTACCCTAGTTGGTTCCGCGACGTATTGTTCTAGGAAACTGTCTTGAATGCATTCCATGAACTCGTCCTCCAAACCACTTTTGCCAATTTGATTTGTCCAGTCTATATGAAAATTGAAGTCCCCCATGATTATTGCATTGCCTTTGTTACAAGCTCCTCTTATTTTTTGATTAATACTCTGTCCAACAATATAACTACTGTTAGGGGGCCAATAAACCACTCCCACCAGTGTTTTCTGCCCCTTGTTATTTCTTACCTCCAACCATACATATTTGATTTCCTTTGTTCTGGGTGAACCTTCAAAAGTAGTAAAGTATATCTCAGATCAACTTGTCTCAAGTCAGCAGTCCTGAAAACAGAGACAGGGGGCCAGGAAGTTCCGCAGAAGGTTTCCAGTGAACTTTTACATAAAGGTATGACCAGGGATCATGTTTCAGGGCCAGTTTTACTGTGTGCTTTAGTGCAAGAGATGTAACTGTTACTTTTTTTTACATTCTTAAGAAGGAATATCTAGAGTTCTGTATTCCTCCAAGTCTGTTGTTTGTCTTTACTATGATTTACTTATCTATTTATTGCTAGTTGATAGTCTAACCCACAGTCTAATAGAATGTTTACTCTACCACCTTCAGAAGTCAAGAAGATGATGTTTGAGCGCATAGTATAACCTGAAAACAAATACAGTGACAATAGTTTCTGGTCAGCCTAGGATTACCAACTGTGATTGGACGTATTCCTGGAGGGTTGATCATGTGAAATTTGATCACCATCGCTAACGGATTTAAACACCCCCACCCCACAGAAATTTACTCTCCATTCAGTCTATCAAATCTATAATGTTGACCGTAAGCCCAGGCATGTCCATGGCTGCTCTTTCAAAACTGAGATGAGGAGAAACTTCTTCACTCAGAGGGTGGTGGGTCTGTGGAATTTGCTGCCCCAGGAAGCTGTGGAAGCTACATCATTAAATAAATTTAAAACAGAAATTGACAGTTTACTAGAAGTAAGGGGAATTAGGGGTTACGGGGAGCGGGCAGGAAATTGGTCATGAATTTAGATTTGAGGTCAGGATCAGATCAGCCATGATCTTATTGAATGGCGGAGCAGGCTCGAGGGGCCGATTGGCCTACTCCTGCTCCTATTTCTTATGTTCTTATGTTCTTATATTAAATTATAACAATTTCAGGTCATTACAACTCATTGTAGCAAAGGAGCAATTAAAAATCAAATTTGGCACAACCTAAATCGAACCAAGTAATTTTCTCCCGGGCTGCTAGCAGCAGTGCCCCAAGAGATCGATTCTCAGTTCTGGGAGACTCCAGCCAATCCAGGAGGGTGGGCAATCTTAATTCATCCCCTGGGCTCACTACAATGATCTGGATATTGGGTGGGTAAAGGCACACTCAAGTAATAGAGAATAAAGACTCATTAATGGGAGTAGTCTTTGGAGCTGTACATGAGGAACGTAATGGAGGTAAAAGTCCAAAAATATAAAGAGTTCCATAGTTTTAAAGGAATGAGTGAGAATAGGAGACAGTGTGATGAGTCTTGACTTGAACAATGTAAGGATGCAGTGAGGAAGAAGAGTGGTGTAACTGTAACCGAACCAAATTCAGAAAATTAGACACTACACATCATGACCCAACAGTATTAATGTAATTCATTGAACTAAGTAACTTAGGCAATTAAGTTTAAGTGCCAGCCAATCAAGTAACTCAAACTTATTCCCTTCTGACTGGGTGTCAAATACTTAACCACTAGAGGGATCATTCAACTGGTCATGTAAAATTCAGTTATTCAATTATCAAGAAATACAACCTCCAGTCAAACTGACTGACCAATGATCCCAAATAAGCAATACAACCCCACCTAACCGAATCATTAAAAAGAAATCTCAGAAGATAAATAGTCATATAACGCTGCACCATGTGATCCAGAGTGTATGAAGAGAAGATTGAAACACTGATGTAATTCCACAAGTGCTGGGATAAAGAATTTAACAGGGCAACAATTGAAATAGAATTAATATAATTCTAACAGGTACAGGTGAGTGACGTCTGATTATTTAAATCTCAGTAAAATAGAATTGCACAGGAGATAGCACTTCTGGTGGACTTGCACTCTCAACTTTAATTTTGTTGATTCCCCCAGCACAGCAGATGGCTTTTAATTTATTTATTGGCTTTAAACATGGCCTCCACAGTCTCTTGAAATTAACATCACCATGCCACAACAAAAACAAACTTCTCCATTGCAAAGATGCTAACTTATCAAATTGTAAATGCAATAGACTCTAGACCACCAGTTCATTAAATAAATGATTTTAATTAAACTGAGCAAGAGTAGCTGCGCATTAACTGGTATTTGATGATAAATTGAATGTCTGATCCATTATTTGCAGGCCAGTTGGCATCTTCACCATGCTATCACATAAGATCTCAGCTTGTTTTTTAATAAAAGAAAGCTTTCACAAGAAGCCTATGCTGCATTTATTACATAAGTAATAGAAGCTATTTAATTGGACTGCACTTAGATTAAGCCAAAATTGCAAGTAACCCCAGAATGTAAACACAGTACACTTGGTATCACCAGGATGCCAGTAAAGTGGTCCTATGAGATACACTTAAGGGCATCATACAGTATAGTTGTAATTTTCAGCCTTCCAAACTAATGCCATGTCTGGAAACTGCATTTTAAGCTACATATAACTTTTATGTCCTGAGAGAACACTTTGAGCACCTAACGCTATGTCTGGGGTGAGTGTTTTGAGCTGTATAAGAGGTTGTGTTTGAGTAGAAGATTACCAGGGCAAGTTTTTATTAGTGTACAGTAACAGAAATACTGTGCTAGCAAATCACCAAATACAGAAACTCGGTAAGAAGGGCAGAATCAATTGATTTTGTGAATCCCCTGCTACATTTGGAAGCATAAGCATAGAGGTCAAATACGGTAGTTACAAATCAATCATACCTGCTGAATTTGAAGTGCTGAACCAAAAGCAGACAACATTAAAACATTCCCGCTTAAGTGCAAATCTTCCCAAAGCGAATCGGTGCCAAAATTCTAAATAAGCCTAGAGACAACAATGCATTATACAGAAATAATATTCTCACACAGAAAGCAAATGTATAAAAACAAATATTTACATTAATATAACAGCAAAACAATGAACATTCTGGAGAGTGGCATTTTCAAAATACGAACTTGGGCGTCGATGGCAATGAACTGAATATTGCTATTTAAAAGGAGAAAGAAAATCCAGGAACAGGATCTTGCATAGATCCGGCGCGGACTCAATGAGCTGAATTGCCTCCTTCCGTACTGTAACCTTTCTTTCTTTCTATGAAGAGTACCTTTTATCCAAAGCATCCTCCAATTTTACAGAAAAATCTTATACTGATTAAAATTTTGATTAATTTTTTTTTCTTACTGGCATGGAGACAACAGCTTGCATTTATATAGCACCTTTAATGTTAAAAAAAAAAATCCCAAAGGGATTTCTAAGGGCTTCACAAATAGAAATTAAATAAGGAAAATGGAGACTATCAAGTTATGCCTCCCTGGTTTCTAGGCCACTCATTCCCAACCTGTAGCATGGTTTCCCTGGGTCCTAAGGCTGAGGTTGGTTTGAAGTCTCAGTATGCACTGATTCCTATCGATCTGCTTCAGGACTCTCCCAATCAGTGATGTGACCAGAATGACCCAGCAGAGATGCAGTCCTGACTCAAACTTCTCTTTCTTGACAATGATATTGACATCATTTTTAAAGTCCATTTTCTCCCCATCACAAAATTACTGGCCCCCTCCTCCTGGATTTTCCTTCACCTTTTAAGACTAGTTACTTAACAAAACTGCTGATTCACAGAATCCAATAACTAAAAAATACCAGTTCATATCTTTGTATAACACAGGATTCTACCCAATAAATGCTGTTACAAACTTAGCACTAGAAAGCCAACAACTCAAGGCAGACTGAGCAGTGTCAAGATTATGCAACACACATGCCCCAAGTAAATGGTAATCTTAGCACTAAGTTCCAGATACATTTATCTTCACTTTATGAAGAAACAGAAGAACCAATTGTACATTCTCTAGATATACATTATGGCAGTGGTAGCAGTCCAAAAATGTATTCAGTCACTAAATCAGTAGTATTGTCAGAAGTCAGAAGATGTCTTCCTTTTTCCTCAACAGAGGATTCCCCTGTAGTTGACAGGCCCCTCGACTGTGTCCGTCCCATTTCCCGCATTACTGCCCTCACCCTTCCCCTCCCTCCCAGAACCAAGATAGGGTTTTCCTTGTCCTCACCTTCCACCCCACCAGCCTCCACATTCAACAGATCATTCTCGGCCACCTCCAACGCGATGCCACCACCAAACACATCTTCCCCTCCCCTCCCCTTTCAGCATAGTCCACTCTTCCATCACCCCGAATATCCACTCTCCTCCCTACGGCACCTTCCCGTACGAGTGCAGGAGCTGCAACACTTGCCCTTTCACCTCCTCCCTTCCCACCGTCCAGGACCCCAAACACTCCTTCCAAGTGAAACAGCGATTTACTTGTACTTCTTTCAATTTCATATACTGTATTCGCTGCTCACAATGTGGTCTCCTCTATACTGGGGAGACCAAACACAGATTGGGTGATCGCTTTGCTGAACATCTCCGCTCAGTCCGCAAGTGACCTTCCGGGCGCTTGGCATTTTAATTCCCCGTCCCACTCCCACTCTGACCTCTCTGTCCTCGGCCTCTTACTCTGTTCCAATGAAGCTCAATGTAAGCTCAAAGAACAGCACCTCATCTTTCGATTAGGCACAACCTTCCGGACTCAACACTGATTTCAACAACTTCAGATCATAACCACTGCTCCCATTTTTTTTTGTGGGACTGCACGTACTGGCAGTGGTTCTGATGTTGCCATTTACATCTCCTCTAGACCCACATTTTGTTTCTTTATTTGTCCCATTACCACCCTCCTTGCCTTGCGCCATCATCCCTTTTGTCATTTAATCACTCTTGCACTCCATCCTAACACAGACCTTCCCTTTTGCTATTGCCTACCCTCCCCTCCCTCCCTCCTTCCTTCTCCTCTCCCCCTCCACCTTTCCCTGGTTCTGTACTTGCTTAAAAACGCTAACATTTTCCAGTTCTAACGAAAGCTCTTCGACCTGTAATGTTAACTCTCTTTCTTTCCCCACAGATGCTGCCTGACTTGCTGAGTATTTCCAGCATTTTCTGTTTTTTTTAAGTCACTAAGGTTTGATATCCTATTTATTCCATGGATATTAATGATTTCTTTACAAAAAAGATAGAAGGTAAAACCAATTAATATTTCTATGCTGTTTTTTCCCCCCATTTAAAGACCAGCATCAGCAGTTTCCCTGAGAATTTGGTACCTCACTGACCTCTGATCATTCCTGGTTCACCGTAGGCCTGCACCTGTTAGGAATGGTTAATCAATACTTTCACTACTGGAAAATATGAATTTTGTTTTCACTAGTATGAAACCGTGACAAGGGGGAAACATGAAAACAATATCAACATCCATACAATTATTGTTCCCCCTTTTCAAAATGCTTAATGTAATCTAAAATTACCAAAGTAAACAAAAACACAGAACGAGTAACACGGTATTTGTGGAATTCCAATGTATGTTGATCAATTTTGCCACACAAAGTGAGCTCCCTGGGCTGACCTGAATACAGGCCAAGCGGTGTTGCTTAGCGATAAGGAGAAGTATCAGAGGACCATTTATTCTGGGATTCGGGATCAAGGTCACCTACAATTTTTTAAGTGCCACTTTGGATCAGGTAGTAGCACTCTCGCCTGTAGGTCAGAAGCTTGTGTGTTGAAAGCCCATAACAGCACTTGAACTCAAAGCTTAAGCTGCTTCACTGAGCTGCATTGTTGAAGGTACCTTCTTTTGAATGAGATGTTAAGCTGAGGCCCTGCCTACCTGTCCGATGGTTCAGGTGACATTATAAGATACCCATGCATAACTGGAAGAAGAGCAGGGTATTCTCCTTATCAACATTTCCTCAACCAATGCCACGAAAAAAACCTACAGATGAATTGGCCATTCATCTCATCGCTGCTTTTGGGACATTGATGCAAAATGGCTGCTGCACTTGCATATGTAACAACAGTCACTGCAATCCAACAAAATTAATTAATTGTGCGAATGCCTTTGAGATGTTTCGATGATGTGACAGGAACGCTATAAAAATTCAAGTATTTCTTTCTTTTCTGAAAAAGATAATAAGGTCTGGTATGACCATTGCTATAATCCTGCTATAAAAGCAGTAGCGACCCATTTCCTCAGTGAGGAAAACATTGAGATCATGGGATGAGAAACAAGAATATAAATTAGAATATTAATATAAATAAATGCCTCATCCCAGAATAAAATATTATTTACAGTTATTCTTTCACATTTGTACTTTAACACTTTGCCAACAGCAAGATATCTCTTCCACTAAGGCTCATTTGGTTTATCATAGCAGTTGAAAATGATGACAATGGTTCAAATCTAAAACAAATTCATATTAAACATAATCCCCAATTAAACTAGTCTGTATGTAAAAAATGATTTAAATTCACACTGACATCTTCCTCGTTAAGGCAGTCAGTAGGTGAGCCATAACAACCAAAGAGATCCTGGGTTCAACACCCGATCTGTGCTGCAGTCTCAGCCAGGGTGACAGCAGAGATGCCCCAGTTGGCATTAGTGCCCCTGGGTTAGGTGTGGGGTAAAAAAAAAAATTGGCCACGTTTCCAACTGCTGATCAATATCCAGAAGCTCATGCTGGTAGATGAGGTCAGGGTTAGGCTTGGTCGTGATCATCAACCACTCCCCTCCCCATCCCCTGTTTGGGCTTGTACATGAAGAATGGCCACTGAGGTGAGGCTATTGGAGGGTACCTGCCATCTGCAGAACTATACCTTCAGGGAAAAAGAGAAAATTGGCAGAAAATTTTGCAAAATAAATTCACATTGAAACAGCGCCCATGAACTCTGCAATTCCCACTAAATTGAATTTGGCTTCACTCTACTGTGAAGCTGTATAATGTAAACTGGTGGTGCAATAGGTATCTCACCGGTAACAGTGCATAATTCAATTGCTGATACTAAAGTACGTACATGACAGTGCAACATCCTACAAACATTGTGCTTTGTACTATAAGCCTTGAACAACATCCCAGTGTTGCTAATTATCAGTAAATTTAGAAGAATAATTTATTTAAACCAATCAGCATAAAAACAAAAAGCAAACATGGTGAATTTCACTATGTAAAAACAGAAGGAGCCACTTCATTCTCTAAACAAATTCAGAGAGATGAGAGAGCACGAGTGAGATTTTAAATGATACAGTATTGTTTATGTAGCAGTTCTTCCTTCATTTATTTATAGTCTCAATAAAAAAGATCGGTGAAAGTGATCTTGTCTGTCAATACTGGAATTCACAATGTAGGTGCCATGCCTGGTAATTCATTCTCAGAAAGGAAGTCATGTATACCGAGAGGAAAGCAAAATTAATTCAGGTCAAAACAATCCAGAATTTTAATTTGTAACACGAGCATGAACAAGGATTTTGATTAATCTGTAGGAGATGTTCACAAAATAATTCCTGCTATGTAATGAATAATGTTCATTATCTTTAAATTAGGAAATTTAGAATTCAGTAATTTGATGTTAGTAATTAATGTGTTGCACTTACTACAGATAAAAAGAGCTGAAAATATGAAGTAATGATGGATATAACCAAAGCAAATTTTACGAAAATCTAGGTTTTCAATTACTGAACATATTATTTCATCAATAAAGGTTAGCTATGGCCAGACATAAAAGATCCAGGTTAAATGCTTCAAGAAGTTTACTGAATTTGGCTGATACCGTACTATGGAGCAAACAATGAGCCAAATCAGTTGCGGATAAAACAGGTATTTCTCTGGGGGACATACAACAGCAATAAGCGTTAGCGAACGTAAAAGATTCCTGCATGTAATGATGTATGTGTATTGTATTCTCAATTTTTTAAAAAGCATTCTCAAGTCCATGCACAAGAAAATCTGGTCAACCCTGTTTTTTAAAAAGATGGGTCACCAGAAGAAATTAGTTGCTTCGAGCAGGTTTCAATTAGGAACAAGTTTTTGTGAGTTACTGTTGTCCCACAAGTTATAAACAGATACCTTAAACTCTCCACGCTTCAAAATAACAAATGGATAGAAAATCCTACGGTGGAACAAACTGAGATGAATGCAGACACGGTCGATGTATTTCTACTCGGGAAGGGTAACACCGAAGTGAATAATTATTAAAAGAGAAAAAATAATGGGAAATAAACATTTCAGAAAGAAAAATCTAATATGCTGCTTTTTGACTGGGCGTTGGAATATTGCATTCATTCAGTGTCCCCTGCATACAGTGAAAGCACTGTTCAGACACTTAAAAAGACTAAAGGCCGTACACTGGCCGAGGAGGTGAGCTTAGTTTAGAGTGTGGTAAACTTCCATCTTATAGGAATAGCAAATTAAACTCTTCGGGATTCACAGGATCACTTAAGATGTTTAATGGACCATCCATACTGCACATGTGGAGCAAAAGAGCACTGACAGTTTGCCATAAGTTAGCAGTTTGACATCAACGGGAGCATCGAACTTTTTAAACTTCCACCTTTCAAACAATTCAGGTGGGCTTCTGTGCTGCAGTACTTTTAAGTTTTCTATTACAGAGAAGGGCTTACAGTCCCATCAACTGTTTTCTACCATTGGTAATTTTACAAGTAGTTAGAGGCTGGCGAAGAGAGCTCTGTCTATCCATGGAGCTTTGTTTTCCCCATTTAACTGTAAGGAGAGCAGATATGACTGCCAACTTACACCACTCTTTAAAATGCTCCAAATTCTGTAGCATAACTGGGTCATTAGTAAGTTTCAGGTGAATTAAGTCCTGGTTACAAATTCTTAAATTTGGTGCAAGAGACTTGTACAACTGGAAAAACAATGAATTTGTCTTGTCCTCAAACCAATGCTAGATTTCCATTGCTCACAGAGCTGTCACCATAATCAATACTACTGAAATATCAAGGCATGAACAGCCACGCATTGATTATTTTTTCTCAAGGTGTCATTTGTCATTAAAGTCCTAGTCACTGCCATTGCAATCTGTTGATCTATTACTTGTGTCTAGATTTCAGCAGGCACCACAGGCAGCAACATTTGCTTCATCTAACAATTTACAATTCCCAACACATAGCTAATTTATCTCTGAATACTTAAACAGTCTACGGTGAAAACTAAAATCATAAAAAAGAATCAATAAACTAAATTACAGTTGCACCTTTTTAAGCACAGCTGTTTATAAACAGAACACACAGTGTTTTACGAGGAGCTGTTCTTTCCTAATACCTGCTTCTGAAGATGTGGGGCGAGATTCTCAACATTTCTCAAACATGTGCTAAAAATATGAATTTTTTAAAAAATGTGTGAGAAAAGTGACATCCTGCAGGAGATAAACACAATTCAGATTTAACGCCCAGAATCCTCTCAAGGGTTTCCCTTTTGTCAACTAGGGCTTTCTTTTTGCACCAGTGTCTCCAAAAAGTGCTCAGGTGGGTCAAGCATCAAAGGGAGGCGTCTACAGAGTTTTCCAGGTACTTTTCCCCCCTCTAGTCTCTAATATGAGCAAACAAAAATCAGTGCAAAGGTGAAACAGGATTATCTATTTTATACTAGCAACAACTTTTTCAACTCACATTAGCAACTGGAGGAAAATAAACACAGATTATCACTTTGAAGAAGGGATTTCAGACTAAGAAAGATGATTAGCATTGTTAACAAGATTGATTGTGCAGGGATTTTCTACTTCAGCATGAGGTTGGCTGCTGGTGCACTGAAACATTACAAAATACTGAGCTGTGATACAGAAAAAGTAGATTTCCTCTAGGTAAATAATTTGACCTTTTTCTAATAAAAACAAACACCTTAATTGTTTCATTAGCCCAAAATGTAATAATACTTAATTTTACATAGCACCTTACTTATCGCACCAAAATTTCTCAAAGCAAATGTCTCTTTTTTAAGTGTATTGACTGTTGTTATGTGGGCAAACACAGCAGCCATGATGTGCCTGCAACCTCCCACAAACAGCCATGAGAGGAAGGATGGGTTAATCTGTTGTTTCTCGGTGGTGTTTGTTGAGTGAGGGTGAGGTAGGTTGGCCAGGGCACCTGCTGAATTCTAGCTCTTCTTTGAGCAGTGTCGCGGAATCTTTAAAGTCCACCTGAACAAGAGAACAGGCAGACAGGCCCTTTGTTTAAGCGTCTCATTCCTAAATGCTAGTTTTATTGGGATTTGTGGGTTGCAAAATAAAAGTTTCCTCTTACACCACAGTATCGTGGGCACACTAATTGCCATTACAATACACCTTTTAAGCCAAAGTTAACATTGTGATAATGATCCATTTAAAATACAAACATTTCACAGCCATAAACTATTTTTTTTAAAAACTCATAGTTGCCATTAACTAGGCAGAACAAAATCCTGAAAACCAATTGAACAAACACGCCTACCTTTCTGTATACAAGCATATTGGGAGAATTATCTTCGGGGTCACTGGCCCCACACACAGTTTGTTCCGATGGTACTTGGGCCATGCCAGGACTTTCTGGTGAACTCTAAACGAGAGTAAAAGAAATCTGAGACAATCTGTCCTCGCAGGAGCTTAGCAGAAAAACTGCCGAACAAACCTACTCCCAGTAAAATCAGTGAACGCCCCCTCAGTTATGAATGAATGACAAGTAACAAAGATAGACGGAGAAATAAATGGACAAATTTTGCTGCAGCAGGGCATCTAAGGACGTCCGCGAGGGAAACCGGGCATCAGGCACCTGAGTGAACAGGGCAAGTAACTGGGTATCTCCTTAACCAATCAGATTGAAGGATTATGAAATTAACAGCGCCAGGAATGAGATGGAAGAGTAAGTCAGAATTCAATGTCAAATCAGGTACAGAAAGAGAAATAAAGAGAGGGAAAGACAGATTGGATTAAGAGAGGGAGAGCAAAAAGAGACAGAATGGAAAAGTTAAAAAAAATTAATATTTTACATTTTTAAAATCTTCAACAATTAAAACCTGAAGCAATGACATTCCACACTTGTAATAGTTAATCTTCAGTGCCAGAGGTTGACTGGCTGTAAATAACTCATCACATCATTAAAAGGGTACCTAGACTGGAATGGACAAGACTTAACTTTCTGTGGCGAGTTTAGTTTGTCTCTACTGCGCAAATACATCTGCTCTTCACCTGAAGTTGCTGTACATTTGTGCATTAATAATGGTGAGCACCATTAGCCTCAGCAATATTTTAACAGCAAAATCTGGGCCATTGAATTCACCCATTCTAACTTACACTTCCTCCTCAGTCCTTGCTCTGCTAATTTCACAATCCTTCATAAGATCATAAGAAATGGGAGCAGGAGTAGGTCATACGGCCCCTCGAACCTGCTCCGCCATTCAATCACATCATGCCTGATCTTCAACCTCAACTCCACTTTCCCGCCCGATCCCCGTATCCCTTGATTCCCCTAGAATCCAAAAATCTATCGATCTCATCCTTGAATATATTCAATGACTCAGCATCCACAGCCCTCTGGGGTAGAGAATTCCAAAGATTCTCAACCCTCTGAATGAAGAAATTCCTCCTCATCTCAGTCTTGAATGGCTGACCCTGTATCCTGCGATTATGCCCCCTAGTTCTAGACTCTCTAGCCAGGGGAAACAATCTCTCAGCATCTACCCTGTCAAACCCCCTCATAATCTTATGTGTTTCAATGAGATCACCTCTCATTCTTCTAAACTCCAGAGAGTAAAGGCCATTCTACTCAACCTCTCTTCATAGGACAACCCTCTCATCCCTGGAATTAATCTAGTGAACCTTCATTGCACCGCCTCTAAGGCAAGTATATCCTTCCTTAGATAAAAAGACCAAAACTGTACACAGTACTCCAGGTGAGATCTCACCAATGCCCTGTACAATTGTAGTAAGACTTCATTACTCTTTTACTCCAACCCCCTTGCAATAAAGGCCAACATACCATTTTCCTTCCTAATTGCTTGCTGCAAGCTAACTTTTTGTGTTTCTTGTACGAGGACACCCAAATCCCTCTGAACACCAACATTTAATAGTTTCTCACCATTTAAAAAATATTCTGTTCTTCTATTCTTCCTACCAAAGTGAATAACCTCACATTTCCCCACATTATACTCCATCGGCCAACTTCTTGCCCACTCACTTAACCTGTCTATATCCCTTTGCAGACTCTTTGTGTCCTCCTCACAGCTTACTTTCCCACCTAGCTTTGTATCATCAGCAAACCCATTACACTCAGTTCCTTCATCTAAGTCATTAATGTAGATTGTAAATAGCTGAGGCCCAAGCACCAATCTTTGGGGCACCCCACTAGTTACAGCCTGCCAGCCTGAAAATGACCCATTTATCCTTACTCTCAATTTTTCTGTCCTTTAACCAATCCTCTATCCATGCTGATATATTACCCCCAACCCCATGAGCACTTACCTTGTGTAACAGCCTTTTGTGTGGCACCTTATCGAATGCCTTTTGAAAATCCAAATATACGACATCCACTGGTTCCCCTTCATGTACCCTGATAGTTACACCCTCGAAAAACTCCAGTAGATTTGTCAAACACGATTTCCCTTTCATAAAACCATGTTGACTCTGCCTAATGGTATTATGATTTTCTAAGTGCCCTGGTACCACTTCCTTAATAGTGGATTGTGATTGGTTAAAGAGATGCCCAGTTGCTTGCCCTGTTCACTCAGGTCCCCGATGCCCCATTTCCCTCCTGGGCGCAAAACATTTAAAAACCTAAATATCTAAAGGCGAGTCTAACTGAGGGCAGACGCTGTTAGACGCCCTGCCAGAGCAAAATCTGGGCTATTAAATAGCGCCAGCACGAGCTTTTTTCCCCCGACCAGAGCACAACTCAAATTCTGACGCACTGGCTCCAAACTATTTTTAACTCCACGAATGGAATGAAAGGGAAAATGACAAAGTAATTCTGAAGAACATTTTATTAAAGAGCTTTTTCTTAAATCACATTTCCATTCAGATCACTTACCCAAAAATAGCAATCCCCTAAGCAATTGAAGACGCGATGCTCGAGGATATTATATATGTGTGTGTGTACAAATATATAAAAATAAATCTATACACATACTTTTTCTACATCATCTGGCCTGTATCGTACCTTAGCAACCGAGGAATTACTTTTTTCTTCCCCCTCCTACGGCGACGGCGACAGGAGAATCAGGCAGCAGTGAGCATGTTGACTCATGGAGTGAATCTGTTGAGATGGATTGTTTTCTGGGGGTTTTTTTTTTGGAGTCAGCGAGCTCAGCTATCCTGAAGCGGGGACGACAGGCTGGCTTCAGGTGAGTGAGTCAGTGAGTGTGGGAGAGGGAGCTTCCGACTGCTGGACACTTCCAGCTCCACTCACTCACTCACTCACACGTTCCTTCTCCCCAAACTGCAACAGATGCAGCAGCGCCCGCTGACGCCTCCAAACTCCCCAACACTCACAACATCACTCGCTTTTTAAGGTAGCTCAAGATTTTTTTTTTGAAAAGCTATTACAATTTGCGCAAAAAAAACCCCACCAATTTCTACCGTTAATTGTGCGGATATTTTCTTTTGTTCTAAAGCATAGGTGTTTTTTTTTTTAGCTCCAAGACCATAATGTCCAAATGATTGAAAATGCTAATTCTACAATAACGGCGATGAGATCTGCACACAAACTTGCAACACAAACAGTGCTGTGTCGAATAAATAGATGCTTTTATTTTGCACTTCTGACGTGCTTATCGGTGCTATATCAGCACTCTGTGGGCAGTGGATATTTAGGTGACCACATCTGAGGACATGCGTCTCTCACCAGATACATTTTTGATTTTTGACACTTCATTTGATACATCAATTTGAAATAGACATATATATATATTTGATGTGAAAATTACTTCATAGAAGTATCCGGAATGCATTGCCTGAAAGAGCGTTGGAAGCAAATTCAATGGTAATTTTCGAAAGGACACTCAATATATACGTAAAAAGGTAGAATTTGCAGGACTGTGGGGAAAGAGCAGGGCTGTGGGACTATTTAGATAGCTCTTTCAAAGAGTCGGCACAGGCACGATGGGCCGAATGGCCTCCTTCTGTGCTGTAAGAGTCAATGATTCTATAAAGAGAATATACATCATAAAGCTAGATAGACAATTGTAATGAAGAAACCACATAAATTATGATGATCTATTGGCTTGTTTCAAGTTTTTCTGGTATACAACTATACTTTTCAGAGATTACTGCTCGCAATATTAGCAGTTTATCCACTATTTTCATGTCAGAGCCAATGGGCTAACACCTCTGTTGGACAGAGGAATCTCATGAATGCATTTATCTTTCATCCACTAATATAAGCAACAGTAATTTCTAGGCTTAGATCCTAAAATGAATCACTGATAATTGTATAAAAATACCATTCATTACAGTAACTCCCACAGAGTGTCACAGTCTTCACTAGAAGCTAGCCTCTCAAAGTCCTTAACCTCATCCTATTTACCATCCTGTGCTTTTGGAGCCAAAATCTGATGTACTTCTTTAGATCTCATATTGGGAGAGGTGGACCATTTAGGTTAGCAACTGAAGACTTACTGGGGGTGAAATTGGTCTTCGGCAGTAGTGCAAAATGGGCGGGGTGTAAAACGGGCTGACAATTCGCTATCACTCATTTCACCCGACTGCCAAAGAGCAACTTCACCCCCACTGTGTTTGAGGTAGGCAGTACTGTTCTATTGTCAGTCCTTCACCATATTACCATTGTTCTGCCCCTTCATTAGTATGGAAAGCTTCAAAATTGGGGTTCAATCAAAATTGAAAGAGGATCAATGAGATTACTAACCAATTTAGACAGCTTCAACTGAGAAAAACCTTAAGAGCCTTGCCTTCTAGGCAAGGTTGATTCAACCAAAGATAAAATGAGCCCAAATCATTAATCAGATGGCAAGTTTGAGCAATTTGTGGGGATAAATCAATGTATGAGCCCCAAATCATTCATAATTATCAATTTAATAGTCAGCCTGCATTAATAATAATTAACTTTGTGAGAGGGAAAAATTCCATCTACTGAAACAACAGAATATATATGAATGAAGATTAAGCGTAGTCTATAATGATAATGGAGGCAGCATGTGAACGTGGGCTATAAATAGAATATGATGATTGTGGGAGTCAGTTATGAATGGGGATTAAACATTATGGCCTGTAGATTTGGCAGCATTTTCTGGGCGCTAACCGGTCTTCTAAGACCCCAATATGGCAGGCAGGAAGTCTGCACACATTTCCAGCTGGAAGTGCGCAGCCCTCTATATTGGTGAGGAATTTAAATAGGAGTCCAGGGCCCACGCCTGATATTAGGAATTGGGCCTTTTGCATATACAAATAAGGGTCCCAACACCTGTTTCTGAACCCCACTACAAAATTTGTTTGCCCTGTGGTAGTCGGCAGTGGCTGCACTCAGAAAAACTAGACCTTTTTCTTACGGACTGCCTGCTACCAAACAGGTGAGTTTTTCAAATGTACTTATCTGAATGTGCAGCCCAGCCTCCGATCCTCCCTCCGCCCTGCACCCCCCACCCGCCAAAGAATGGGCACGCCCGAATTTCTACTCCAGTATGCATATGCATGTGGATGATATGTTGACATAGAGCACACTATTTAATCCTCATTAATAATTTAGCCACTAAAAATTTTTTTAAATTGTTATAGTGAGTATGCTCTCCACTACACCACAGACTTTGGGGGGGGAGATTTCCTCAGTGCACAGCAAGATCCCACAAATAGCAATGAGATAAATGACAAGATAATCTGATCTAGTAATGTTGGTTGAGGGATAAATATTGGCCAGGATACCAGAAAAGCTCCCCTGCTTTTCTTTGTGTAGTGCCATGGGATCTTTTACATCCACCTGAGGGGGCAGACAGGACCTCGGTTTAATGTGCAATCCACACAAATTTACAGCTCACAGGTGATTCAGAGGGTAAATATAGTGTCAAGTGTGCTATTTAGCCATGAAGGTCAGGAAGGTCCTAGGTTTAATCCCTGGCTTCTGATGAACCTCAGCCAGGTTGTGGTAGGGGTTGTGCAAATGGCTTCAATGTCCCTGGACTAGGGAGGGGAAAAAATGAGCCAGAGATTCTGCTCCTGGTCAGTATCCAATCACCATTGTTGGAAAGTGTGGCCATTTGGTGAGGACAGAATCAGCTGGGCTGTGATGGCCCTCATGGTTGAATAGCTCATACATCCCAAAGGGCCACCTGGGCAAGGGACGACATACCCGCTGCACCCATGGAGCTGACTGTACTCCAGAATGAAGCAGTGCTGTCAGGAGCGAAGGGAGAGAAAAGAGAGAAAAGAAAATGGAACCGAAAAGAAAATGTCTTTCCATGCCCTGGAACAGGAAAATATTAGTCAAGAAGTTCCAGCCAAAGAGAAGGAATCATAAGAAAGGGTTACTGACACAGGGATACTTACCTCTATATACCACTATAAATGTTTTATAAATCTATTCCTTCACAACACACACATAGGATTTTTAACATTTAAAAAAGATATTCTTAAGTGTCAGAATTCACTGCCAAGCAATTGATTTTGACAGTTGCCATGGAAATGAAACATTATCTACTTGATATTGTACTGTTGAGGCATCTTTCAATCTGCTGAGATGATCTTTAGATTTTGGCTAGGATTGCTAAAATGATTTGTAAAAAGTAAATAGAGGCCTGTTTATTTTTTTAAAAATAGGAGAAACAGCTTTGAGTTTAACATTCTGCAAAAATCCCAAAACAAAGCAGCTCCCAACATCTCCTACTCTGCAGAAGTTTTTTACATAAAGCAAAGCAGTACAGTAAACTTTCTGTTATAATAAATAAGTAATAGAAGTGATAAGATTCATCCTAGATTGATTTACACACTTGAGAAAGACAAAACCATTCCAACAATCACTAAGTAACAAACTAAAAGCCTCCCTGTAATCAGATGTTAGGAGAGGGAAAGTGTTTTATCACCAGTTTGAAGACAATGGACATTACGGATTACAGAAAATGTATATCATCTCCTCTTTTGATTATTTTTCCAGCCTCTTCCAATGGCTCAGTTGGTTAAGTCAAAGAGTAGCTGAGTCATAGAGACCAGGAATTATCCCAGTCCATGGAATAGCTGATCGCCATGGGAGGAGCAGTAGAATAATAGGGCTGTCCCTGTCCCTGAGAACAGGGAGGGGGTAAAAAGGCCAGAATTGCCATTCCTGACCAATATCTGGTGACACTTCCATGAAGGTTCACATGTGGATGTTGGCTATGGACAGGATTGAGTTTGGATGTGATGCCCCATGTAATTGAATAGCCTGCTGAACCCCAATGACCAGGTTCAAACATGAAAAATGGCCGCTTCCATGAGGTACGAAAGGCAACTGGTACCTCACTTAGAGTCACTGGCTTTAGTTGAGGAAGATGGAAGAAAAGTGGAAAAAATTTATAGTGCTCCACATGGAAACCTGGCCCCTCTCCTGACCAAGATCACTGTCAGTCCCCCCCCTCCGACTTGAAGAGTTACTTAGTGGTGGGACTGTTCCCTCTGGTCCCTACCGGCGGCCTCCTATTGCCTGATTTTAATAGTCGAGCAGTCGCATCCCACTGACTTCCCAGCCATTTTGGTCGGGAAGTCAGCCAGTGGCATGCTAACTAGGCCTGGTCATTAAAATCGGCTGGGCCTCCCCACTGCCGCTCCCAAAAGGGCCCGGCTACTTGTAAGCGGCATTCTCACCCGTGACTTAAAATCGACCCCATTATTTCTTCCACATTGTATGGTATTTTGCACATATATCAAATCCAACAAGAAGTTGTCATGTGGGACATTGTGGAATGAAATCAATATCCTACCAATGAACCGCATCACCTGAACATTTTTTAAAGTTGCTGTAGCAATTGATACTTAAAATCTTACAGAAAACATGTCAAAACTCCAACATCTTTGAGTAAGATTCATACGTAGGAGTCATCCCTCACAGACTGAGTGGTATCATTCTGAATCCATAATTCATCACCACTTCTACTAAAAAACGAAAAAGTCACAGAAATAAATTCACTGTAGAAATGTCAATAAACAACACTGAGACTTCTGCATCGCAAGGCACAAGGTTATCATCTATTGATGCAAGACTTCAACTCAGTCTTTCTTCTGCTGCATCACTTACTCAACTGATTGAAAGGCTATGGCAGGTTGGTAGAATATCCAGTTTTCAAATTATAAATCACAGTGTTAACTCTTTGGGGGTGTGATGACCCCAGAAACCCAAATGATGAAGTGAATACAACTATTACATACTGTTTTTTTTAAAAATCACAATTTAAGGGGTTGTAAATATATCAAGACAGAAATTGCAGGGAACCATTTCAGAGGATAGGCAATATGAAATGAGTTGTGGAACTTGCAATCGATTTTCACCAACAATGTTTCTCAGTAATTACAACAATACCTAGAAAATTGTTCAAAAACATTAATGTCCTGTAAACTATTTTTTGCACTATCGGGTGCAGCCTCTCACGTTTCAAAGATAAAACAAAAATCAATTTGCGTTTGTATAACAGCTTTAATGTAGAAAAATGTCCCAAGGCACTCCACTGATGCGTAAGGAAAACATGGACACCCGAGACAGAGAAAAGATTAGGAGGACTGACTAAAATCTTGGTCAAGGAGCTGAGTTTTAAAGGTAGGAATGTAGGAATGCGTAATCAAACAACTATATTATATTTATGAAATATGGGCCATAATTCGTACATCTCACACTTATAGCCTTTCAATCCATTGCTCTCTCCCCCCTGCCATCCACATGTGCATGATTTTTTAATATTGTATTTATTCATTGTTTTTTAAAAAATCCCTTTATCTTCAGAATTTCAGTTCTATGGATTTGAGGGAAATTCCACTCAATAAGGTGAATCTGTCTAATTCTGATTTGATTTAGGGTGAGTACCTACAATGCCAAAGCCCATACACAGCCCCCATCTCAAAAGTCTTTTTTACTAACCACATTTGAGTGATTTGTCTACTCAGTAATTAAACCATTGGCAACGAACAGCAATGGCTCTGAGACATAATGGGCTCGATTTTAATAAGGCGGTGGGATGGCAGAGGCGGGGGAGGTGGGGGGGGGTCAATGGGTACGCGGGTAACCCGAATAATAAAAACTTACCGTTCCCCACGAGATCGCGACTTAATTGGTGGCCATTAATCTTGTTTCCGAGTTTGCCGTCTGAAAGCTGCGCAGCGGGCGGACTGCGCACCCACATGACAGGCTGTCACCTGGAGCGTCTAGATTTAAAGGGCCATTGCTCCAATGGATTTTGCTGGAGCAAAGACCAAGAAGACCCAATGGAGCAGCACAGGGGCAAGGCTGCTCCAAGATTCAGCGATGCCTCACTTCAGCTGCTGCTGGCTGGGGTGAGGAGGAGGAGGGAACTATTTTACCCGGCTGACAGAAGGAGGTGCCCTGCCTCTGCCACCAAGAAGGCCTGGCTTGAGGTGGCAGAGGAGGGCTCGAGCAGAAGCAACATATCCCACACTTGGGTCCAGTGCAGGAAGCGCTTCAATTACCTAACTAGGTCAGCAAAAGTGAGTACACTTACTGATTCTCCTGCATTCCATGTCACACATCAAACCGCCCGCCCCCCTCCCAACTCATTCTGCACTGCCAAGTCTACTCCATCACATCACTCCTCACACCCACTTACGGCTCATCCTCAACCTTCACTTCCTGAGCACTTCCTCACCTCCCCATTTGTGACCCCACCACTACCACTCACCCTAATCCTGATCCATTGTAATGTATCTGCCTCATACTCACCATCTGATGCACCTCTTTCACGGTCAGCCTCACCCAAAGCAATGCATTCATCGATTGGCCACTTCATTATCACTCACTTACACGTCTGTACTTTCTCCCCTTCAAGAAGAAAAGCGCAAAATGCACCAGAGAGGGTGAGGACAGGAGGGGGGCCACAACAAATAGTGGTCCTCACAGACGCGGAGGATGAGGTCCTGCAGATCAACCGCACCCTCGAGTACCTGTTCATCGGGGACGCCAAGACTGGCACCCTACAAAAGACTGGTGACACAACTGTAACATTCATCACACACAACATGAATTGATGTTAACAATGATTGGCATGTTGAACATGTCAGTACGCTCATCGCAACATGACAAATCTGTGATGATACTTAATATTGCCTTCTGTTCTCTTACAGGCCCTTCAACCATGGCAGTGACGGGAGAGGGCGATTCCTCAGAGGAGCTTCCAGCCTCTGAGGGCGCACCGTCACATCTTAGCGAGCCATCCAGCGCAGATACTCACACCTTGGTGGGTCCTAGTAGTCAGTTAGTTGGGGTGGCACCTGGTGAGTCACCACACACAAGTGAGCACGAGCAGACACTGGTGGCAAGGGGTGGCTGTGGAGAGTCCGCGTCAGTGGGCGCACTCCTCCCCAGGCTCTGCTCAGCTGGATCCAGATGCTGAACCCTGGGAGCCGTCCTTTAAAAGGAGAATGATCGAGGGACAGCAGCACATTTGTGAGGTACTGGAACAGGTACCATGCACACTCTCCACAATAGAGGATGGAGGAGTCCAACTCCTGCATTAGTGGAATGGCAGCACAGGAACGTGAGGGAATCTCTGAGATAGTGTCACAGGGACATGAGGAACTGTCTTGAGATAGTGTCGCAGGTAACTGCTGAAATGTCTGAGGTGGTGTCGCAGATAACTGCTGATATGTCTGAGGTATGGGCACAGGTAACTGCTGAAATGTCTGAGGTGGTGTCGCAGATAACTGCTGATATGTCTGAGATAGTGTCGCAGGTAACTGCTGAAATGTCTGAGGTAGAGTCGCAGGTAACTGTTGAAATGTCTGAGATAGTGTCGCAGGTAACTGCTGAAATGTCTGAGATAGTGTCGCAGGTAACTGCTGAAATGTCTGAGATAGTGTCGCAGGTATGTGCAGGAATGTCTGCAATGGAGAGAAGGCTAGCCTCCATTGAGCTTCAAGCACGGATCACAAATGAGTCCATTCAGGCCCTTACAATGGCCGTTCGGGCTCACAGTGAACAACATTCTGCCATCTTAAACAGGCAGACAGAAACTTTACAACTGGGCTTCCAAGGTATCATATATGTCTTCCAAACTGTTCTCCAGCAGGATAGGTAGGAGTGATGTGGGCCTGGTCCAGGAGAGGGATGATGGTGAAAGGGGACATGGAAGTGGGGACGCCACTCAAAGTGCTCCCACGTCTCACCCGTTGTCCCCCTCTTAACCAGCACCCACAATTCTGCCTCCTATCCAGGTGGCTGAGTCTGCCCCTGCACAGGAGCAGGTGGTGCAGTCTTTGGAGGGGCCCTCAGAGGACATAGGCTGAAAGCATCTAAGCAGTCTGGCCATGGACATGAGCAACCTGCCACTACCTCCGCTGCAGACACAGGAGATCCACCACGTAGAAGCGGTAGGAAGAGAAAGGCTAAGGATTTGTGATCACAAAGGGTATGCACAAGGGTGTCTGACAGACTGTCATGTTTTCCATTTATATTTGTTTTTTGTTAAATTCACATTAAATGTTATCATTCTCACCACTACTGCCACGTCTTGCCCATTCTTGTCTGCCTTTTGTGATCGCGCCCTTTCATGTCCTTCATCATGAACGGCGACACTTGATTCCACCCAGTGAGTCACTTTACAAGAGGTGTATGTGTAGTTGCAGGACTGTTTTGTGCGGGGGTGGGGGGGAGTGGGGGGGGTGGGGGCTGGTGTTGGTGCTGTTCTTTCCAGGTGGTCTGAGGACTGGACTATTCTCACTTTTGGATCATATGAGAACCGTTCACATATGAGTGACTCCCTGGCCTCACGAGCAGCCAGGTGAACCGTTAGTACACCCATGGGTTTGTCCTCCTCCTCCTCCTCCTCCTCCTCCTGCTGCTCCTCCTCAATGTTGATTGCAGATGTGGATGCTGGATGAGGGCATGGGGGCACTCTCTGTTGCGTCAAGTTGTGCAGGACACGACACACTACTAAAACTTGACCGACTCTCGCTGGTGCGTATTGAAGTGTTCCCCCAGAACGATCGTGGCACCGAAATCGCATCTTCAGCAGTCCTAGCGCGTGTTCAATGATCGATCTGGTGGCGATGTGGCTGTCGTTGTATCGACGCTGTTGCTTACTGATGGGGTTCCTCAGAGGTGTCATCAGCCACATGTGCAGGGGCCGCCTCTAAGGCTGTTTGGTGCATGGAAGAGATCAGGGATGTTGGATTTCCTCAGAATGAACGAATCGTGGCAGCTGCCGGGGAATCTGGCACACACGTGAAGAAATCTTTTGCGGTGGTCACAAACGAGCTGAACGTTGATGGAGTGATACCCCTTTCTGTTGATGAACAGCCCTGGCTCGTGTGGAGGTGCTCAGATTGCTATATGCATGTAATTGATTGCACCCTGTACATGTGGGAAGCCAGCCGCAGAATGGAATCCCACTGCCCTCTCCATCTGGCTGAGGTCATCCATGGGGAAGTTGACGTATTGCGAGGCCCTGCGAAACAAACCGTCGGTGACCTGCCTTATGCACTAGTGTGCAGGCGACTGAGAGACCCCGGCGATGTCACTGGTGGCACCCTGGAATGATCCGGAGGCGAAGAAGTTGAGGGCAGTGCTCACTTTAACAGCGACGGGTAATGAGATGCTGCCAGGCCCAGCCGGGAGCAGCTCAGCACGAAGGAGGCTGCAGATGTCTGTGACCGCCTGGTGACTCACTCTCAGCCTCCGAATGCACTGCTCGCTCCTCAGAGAGGTCCAGGAAGCTGAGACTCGGTCTGTAGACCCTCTGATGAGGGTAGTGCCTCTTGCTCTCTGTTGATCCCCTCTGTGCTCTTGTACAGCCGCCTGTGGCACAGCACTGTGTTGTGGAGCTACAAGTGGCAGAGGTGCACGCTGTGCCTGGTGAGGATGGTGATGTTGCTCCTCCTTAGATATACTGGTGATTGCAGCCATCACACCCCCCATCCTGATGGTGTCAGTTTGAGGGGGTCTGAAAAGTTGGTAAATATGTGTAAACAGAACAATACTGATTGGAAACCAAGATTTCTCAGTCTAAACACAAGGATCTCCCAACCAAAAGTTTGTCTGAGAGAACTGAGTGCCCTGCTGCAATAACTCACCTTTTATCCCCATCTGTCAAACAGGGATTTAAATGTCCAAATGGCTGTCGGCTGAAACCCAACTCGTTTCCCTTGTTGTGTTACAGGCAGCATGGGAAACACGATGAGGCAGAGTTGAAATCGTTTGCCTTCATTCTAAATTACATTTGTTCATTTTTTAAACGACTTTAACTTGGTGAATTGCTGGTTTAAATATTGTCCCGTCGGCTTTAATTGCTTCCGGGTTCGGGAACGACATGTGCACCCAGGTGGCTCTGGGTTGTGCGCGATCTTCGGCGTCTTGGAGCCGGGATTTCTGCCCGCTCCTCGAAAAGCCGATTTTCTTTGCCCCCCTCCCCCGGACTTTTGTTTTAAAATTGAGCCCCAATGGATGCCTAGCGATGGATATGTAAAATTACAAGAAAACAATCTACAGATTCCAAGATCAAAACATGGACATCACATGTTCAGATAATATCTATGTACGATAAATTAGCAGTTTAAAAAAAAACACCAACCCCAGATATAATTATTTCTGGGTTCCACCCAGTGGGGATAACTTCCCTCCATACTCAGCTAGTTCTATGAAGGCAGCAATTCCCTACCACCATGCTAAGTTAAATGTAACTTCTATAATAAATTCAGCTCGGGCAGAATTTCTGAGATGTCACTCTGCCCTCTGCAGTAAACAGTTGCTAGATGCATTAAAAAATATTTATCTGCAGTGCAAAACAAACCTTAAACAAAATGCGATTGATTTAAGCAGAATAACAACATCCATTTGATACGGTAACTTGGAGACCTGCCTGTCACTCATGAGGAGTGACAATCACTTTGGTTTAAAATGTGACCTATTTTATTGTATACCACTTAAAAAAATGTACAACTCCATACATTTAAATCAGTTGACTGCCTCCGTCATTCATGTCTTAGAAGTAAAATGTTAGGTAGCTTTGGATATGGAAGGAGGTAGATGACCTGATTAAGAATTATAGCTCAAGCCCAATCTCTGTTGCTAGTCAGCTATTAGAAGTTTTAGATTCATAACCTCATTCCTGGATTCAGTACATAACCTAAATAAGCACCTCAGCGCAGTACTGAGGGTGGGCTTTATTGCTGGAGATGCTGGGGGTTAAATTCAGCTTCGGTATGTGCGCAAAGCGAGCATTAGCAGATCGACCGCTGGTTATGTACCCCGGGGCAGGGTGTATACAGTGACAGATCAACCGCTGGTTATGTACCCCGGGGCAGGGTTTATACAGTGACAGATCAACCGCTGGTTATGTACCCCGGGGCAGGGTGTATACAGTAACAGATCGACCGCTGGTTATGTACCCCGGGGCAGGGTGTATACAGTAACAGATCGACCGCTGGTTATGTACCCCGGGGCAGGGTGTATACAGTAGCAGATCAACCGCTGGTTATGTACCCCGGGGCAGGGTGTATACAGTAGCAGATCGACCGCTGGTTATGTACCCCGGGGCAGGGTGTATACAGTAACAGATCGACCGCTGGTTATGCGGCCCGGGGCAGGGTGTATACAGTAACCGATCGACCGCTGGTTATGCGGCCCGGGGCAGGGTGTATACAGTAACAGATCAACCGCTGGTTATGCGGCCCAGGGCAGGGTTTATACAGTAACAGATCGACCGCTGGTTATGTACCCCGGGGCAGGGTGTATACAGTAACAGATCGACCGCTGGTTATGTACCCCGGGGCAGGGTGTATACAGTAACAGATCGACCGCTGGTTATGCGGCCCGGGGCAGGGTTTATACAGTAACAGATCGACCGCTGGTTATGTACCCCGGGGCAGGGTGTATACAGTAACAGATCGACCGCTGGTTATGTACCCCGGGGCAGGGTGTATACAGTAACAGATCGACCGCTGGTTATGCGGCCCGGGGCAGGGTTTATACAGTAACAGATCGACCGCTGGTTATGTACCCCGGGGCAGGGTGTATACAGTAACAGATCGACCGCTGGTTATGTACCCCGGGGCAGGGTTTATACAGTAACAGATCGAACGCTGGTTATGCACCCCGGGGCAGGGTGTATACAGTAACAGATCGACCGCTGGTTATGCGGCCCGGGGCAGGGTTTATACAGTAACAGATCGACCGCTGGTTATGCACCCCGGGGCAGGGTGTATACAGTAACAGATCGACCGCTGGTTATGCGGCCCGGGGCAGGGTTTATACAGTAACAGATCGACCGCTGGTTATGCACCCCGGGGCAGGGTGTATACAGTAACAGATCGACCGCTGGTTATGCGGCCCGGGGCAGGGTTTATACAGTAACAGATCGACCGCTTGTTATGCACCCCGGGGCAGGGTGTATACAGTAACAGATCGACCGCTGGTTATGTACCCCGGGGCAGGGTTTATACAGTAACAGATCGAACGCTGGTTATGTACCCTGGGGCAGGGTGGACACAGTAACAGATCGACCGCTGGTTATGTACCCCGGGGCAGGGTGTATACAGTAACAGATCGACCGCTGGTGATGCGGCCCGGGGCAGGGTGTATACAGTAACAGATCGACCGCTGGTTATGTACCCCGGGGCAGGGTGTATACAGTAACAGATCGACCGCTGGTTATGTACCCCGGGGCAGGGTGTATACAGTAACAGATCGACCGCTGGTTATGTACCCCGGGGCAGGGTGTATACAGTAACAGATCGACCGCTGGTTATGTACCCCGGGGCAGGGTGTATACAGTAACAGATCGACCGCTGGTTATGTACCCCGGGGCAGGGTGTATACAGTAACAGATCGACCGCTGGTTATGTACCCCGGGGCAGGGTGTATACAGTAGCAGATCGACCGCTGGTTATGTACCCCGGGGCAGGGTGTATACAGTAACAGATCGACCGCTGGTTATGTGGCCCGGGGCAGGGTGTATACAGTAACAGATCGACCGCTGGTTATGTACCCCGGGGCAGGGTTTATACAGTAACAGATCGACCGCTGGTTATGCGGCCCGGGGCAGGGTTTATACAGTAACAGATCGACCGCTGGTTATGCGGCCCGGGGCAGGGTTTATACAGTAACAGATCGACCGCTGGTTATGTACCCCGGGGCAGGGTGTATACAGTAACAGATCGACCGCTGGTTATGTACCCCGGGGCAGGGTTTATACAGTAACAGATCGACCGCTGGTTATGCGGCCCGGGGCAGGGTTTATACAGTAACAGATCGACCGCTGGTTATGCGGCCCGGGGCAGGGTTTATACAGTAACAGATCGACCGCTGGTTATGTACCCCGGGGCAGGGTTTATACAGTAACAGATCGACCGCTGGTTATGCGCCCCGGGGTAGGGTGTATACAGTAACAGATCGACCGCTGGTTATGTACCCTGGGGCAGGGTGTATACAGTAACAGATCGACCGCTGGTTATGTACCCCGGGGCAGGGTGTATGCAGTAGCAGATCGACCGCTGGTTATGTACCCCGGGGCAGGGTGTATACAGTAGCAGATCGACCGCTGGTTATGTACCCCGGGGCAGGGTGTATACAGTAACAGATCGACCGCTGGTTATGTACCCCGGGGCAGGGTGTATACAGTAGCAGATCGACCGCTGGTTATGTACCCCGGGGCAGGGTGTATACAGTAGCAGATCGACCGCTGGTTATGTACCCCGGGGCAGGGTCTATACAGTAGCAGATCGACCGCTGGTTATGTACCCCGGGGCAGGGTGTATACAGTAACAGATCGACCGCTGGTTATGTACCCCAGGGCAGGGTGTATACAGTAACAGATCGACCGCTGGTTATGTACCCCGGGGCAGGGTGTATACAGTAACAGATCGACCGCTGGTTATGTACCCCGGGGCAGGGTGTATACAGTAACAGATCGACCGCTGGTTATGTACCCCAGGGCAGGGTGTATACAGTAACAGATCGACCGCTGGTTATGTACCCCGGGGCAGGGTTTATACAGTAACAGATCGACCGCTGGTTATGCGGCCCGGGGCAGGGTGTATACAGTAACAGATCGACCGCTGGTTATGTACCCCGGGGCAGGGTGTATACAGTAACAGATCGACCGCTGGTTATGTACCCCGGGGCAGGGTGTATACAGTAACAGATCGACCGCTGGTTATGTACCCCAGGGCAGGGTGTATACAGTAACAGATCGACCGCTGGTTATGTACCCCGGGGCAGGGTGTATACAGTAACAGATCGACCGCTGGTTATGTACCCCGGGGCAGGGTTTATACAGTAACAGATCGACCGCTGGTTATGCGGCCCGGGGCAGGGTGTATACAGTAACAGATCGACCGCTGGTTATGCGGCCCGGGGCAGGGTGTATGCAGTAATAGATCGACCGCTGGTTATGTACCCCGGGGCAGGGTGTATACAGTAACAGATCGACCGCTGGTTATGCGGCCCGGGGCAGGGTGTATACAGTAACAGATCGACCGCTGGTTATGCGGCCCGGGGCAGGGTGTATGCAGTAATAGATCGACCGCTGGTTATGTACCCCGGGGCAGGGTGTATACAGTAACAGATCGACCGCTGGTTATGCGGCCCGGGGCAGGGTGTATACAGTAACAGATCGACCGCTGGTTATGTACCCCGGGGCAGGGTGTATACAGTAACAGATCGACCGCTGGTTATGTACCCCGGGGCAGGGTGTATACAGTAACAGATCGACCGCTGGTTATGTACCCCGGGGCAGTGTGTATACAGTAACAGATCGACCGCTGGTTATGTGCCCCGGGGCAGGGTGTATACAGTAGCAGATCGACCGCTGGTTATGTACCCCGGGTCAGGGTGTATACAGTAACAGATCGACCGCTGGTTATGTACCCCGGGGCAGGGTGTATACAGTAGCAGATCGACCGCTGTTTATGTACCCCGGGGCAGGGTGTATACAGTAGCAGATCGACCGCTGGTTATGCGGCCCGGGGCAGGGTGTATACAGTAACAGATCGACCGCTGGTTATGTACCCCGGGGCAGGGTGTATACAGTAGCAGATCGACCGCTGGTTATGCGGCCCGGGGCAGGGTGTATACAGTAACAGATCGACCACTGGTTATGCGGCCCGGGGCAGGGTGTATACAGTAACAGATCGACCGCTGGTTATGCAGCCCGGGGCAGGGTGTATACAGTAACAGATCGACCGCTGGTTATGTACCCCGGGGCAGGGTGTATACAGTAACAGATCGACCGCTGGTTATGCGGCCCGGGGCAGGGTGTATAATGGACAGCCCATCTGTTACCACCCATTTTGCACCCCTGCCAAAGTTGAATTTCACCCCCATTGGTTTTTGGATGAAATGTAAAGGTAAAACATCCCATTGAACTAATCAAAGAAGAACAGAGAGCTCTTCTGGTGTCCTGGCCAACATTCATCTCTGAATCAAAACCACCAAAATAGATTAATTTGTTATTTATCTCTTAAAGTTGTTTGCTATGTGGACCAACACATCAGCAGTGACTACACTTCAAAAGTAATTCATTGGCTGTGAAGCGCTTTGGAACACTCTGAGGATGTGAAAGGTGCTATATAAATGCAACTCTTTTTCTTACCCTTCTTCTGCTCAGTCAATTGAGGTGTGCATGAAAGAATGAAAGACTTGCATTTATATTGCACTTTTCACGACCTCAGGACGTCCCAAAGCGCTTTACAGCCAATTAAGTACTTTTTGAAGTGTAGTCACTGTTGTAATGTAGGAAACGTGGCAGCTAATTATATATTGGCCAGGACACCAGGGAGAACCCTGCTCCTCTTCGAAATAATGCCTTGGGACCTTTTACGTCCACCTGAGAGGACGGACAGGGTCTCGGTTTAACATCTCATCCGAAAGACGGCAACATCAGTGTGTTTCAAACCAGGGAGGGAACCCGATATTTAAAATATCTGTAAAATTATAACAGCTACGAAAGGCTGTGTTTGGTTCTGGTTTTCTTTTCTACAGTTCTGGATGAGTAATTTCAAAGTACATTTTTATGGATGAAGCAAATTAATACCATATTATACCTGAGAAAAGCAAGAAAACTGGGAAACAAAAAAGAAACTCAGACTAATAAAAATACAAAGTACTGTACCAACTAAACCAGGATTTGTGCAAAAAATAGAATGCAGGGACACGGATTAACACAACAAAATGGAAAACTACAAAGAGAAATTGTGATCAAAGTATCTTCACAACAAAAGAACGAATTACAAAGAAAAGCCATGAACATGAAACATTATTATCCATGCTGTGAAGACAAATAATACACTGCATGACAAAGATATACCATCAATAGACACATTAGCACCTTCCTGTGTCAATCACATTAGTTCACAATCCAGACAAATGTTTTTCTATCAAGATGTGGAGATGCCGGTGATGGACTGGGGTTGACAATTGTAAACAATTTTACAACACCAAGTTATAGTCCAGCAATTTTATTTTAAATTCACAAGCTTTCGGAGACTTCCTCCTTCCTCAGGTAAATGTTCAGGAGCTCCTCGAAGCCTACGCATTTATACATATAGAACAATACATGGTGTTTACAGAATGCCCCTGCAACTGCCCGTTGCCAAGGCAATCACCGTGTTCAGACAGAGAGGTGTCACCAAGTTTTCTTGCTTTTTTTTGTTCCCAGTTTTCTTGCTTTTCTCAGGTATAATATGGTATTAATTTGCTTCATCCATAAAAATGTACTTTGAAATTACTCATCCAGAACTGTAGAAAAGAAAACCAGAACCAAACACAGCCTTTCGTAGCTGTTATAATTTTACAGATATTTTAAATATCGGGTTCCCTCCCTGGTTTGAAACACACTGATGTTGCCGTCTTTCGGATGAGATGTTAAACCGAGACCCTGTCCGTCCTCTCAGGTGGACGTAAAAGGTCCCAAGGCATTATTTCGAAGAGTGGAAAGGATATCCAAGAAGATCGCGCATTTAGACACAGACATCAAGTTTTTACAGAGCTGCAAGAAAGCAGACAAGATCCCGAAAGGACTCCAGATCACGAACCCACTCAAGTCCACATACAACTCGGATTACGCTGAGAGACTCTGCCGCCGTACCTCTCGCACACTCCGCAACCATCTCATACACCAACTCTACAGCAGACGCCACAACCTCGAAACCAAGATAGAGTCCATACTCTCAACCTGTACTCAGGACACAGCAGACCAGCTACGTTATACCGCCAAACAGACGAGGCAACGGAACTACGCTGCCTACATGAAAACCAAGAGCAGGAAGCTTGAGAAACTCGGCATCACCACCAGCAACGACCAAGCTTCCCCTGGTACCACGGTTGCAACCACAGGGAAGTCTATTGTCAATTTATCCGACCACACCCTTCAACCAGACGAAATCGAAGTTCTCAGCCGAGGGCTCAATTTCTGCCCCACTACCAAAATGGACCCCACTAGTCTCGCGGCGGACACAGAGGAATTCATCAGGAGAATGAGGCTCCGGGAATTCTACCACAAACCCCAAGATTTCAGCAGCGAACCCAATGAGACAATCGACGATCCGGAACAGCAGACAGAGGGATCCGCGGTACAGCAACCGAAGAGGAAAGAGTCAAACTGGACTCCTCCGGAGGGTCGCTGCCCTCAGCTGGACATGTATGCTCAAGCTGTCAGGAAATGCGTCAATGCCAGATTCATCAGCCGCACTCAGAAGACAGTCCAGAATGTCACCCGAGCACAACGCAACGCCATCAACGCTCTCAAGACCAACCGCAACATCGTCATCAAACCAGCGGACAAAGGAGGAGCCATAGTCATACAGAACAGAACAGACTATTGCAAAGAAGCATACCGACAACTGGACAACCAGGAACACTACAGACGGTTACCCGCAGATCCGACCAAAGAACACACCCACCAGCTCAACAAACTGATCAAGACCTTCGATCCAGACCTTCAAAGCATCCTACGCATTCTCATCCCACGTAATCCCCGCGTGGGAGACTTCTACTGCCTCCCAAAGATACACAAAGCCAACACACCCGGACGTCCCATCGTATCAGGCAACGGAACCCTGTGTGAGAACCTCTCTGGATACATCGAGGGCATCCTGAAACCCATCGTACAGGGAACCCCCAGCTTCTGTCGCGACACTACAGACTTCCTACAAAAACTCAGTACCCACGGACCAGTTGAACCAGGAACACTTCTCACCACGATGGACGTCTCGGCACTATACACCAGTATCCCCCACGATGACGGCATCGCTGCGACAGCATCAATACTCAACACCAACAACAGCCAATCTCCGGAAGCCATCCTACAACTCATCCGCTTCATCCTGGATCACAATGTCTTCACCTTCGATAACCAGTTCTTTACCCAAACACACGGAACAGCCATGGGGACCAAATTCGCACCCCAATACGCCAACATTTTCATGCACAAGTTCGAGCAGGACTTCTTCACTGCACAAGACCTCCAACCAACACTATACACCAGATACATCGACGACATTTTCTTTCTATGGACCCACGGCAAGGAATCACTAAAGAGACTACACGATAACATCAACAAGTTCCATCCCACCATCAAGCTCACCATGGACTACTCCTCAGAATCAGTTTCTTTCTTGGACACACGAATCTCCATCAAAGACGGGCACCTCAGCACCTCACTCTACCGCAAGCCCACGGACAACCTCACGATGCTCCACTTTTCCAGCTTCCACCCTAACCACGTCAAAGAGGCCATCCCCTATGGACAGGCCCTGCGAATACACAGGGTCTGCTCAGACGAGGAGGAACGCGATGGACACCTACAGACGCTGAAAGACGCCCTAGTAAGAACGGGATATGACGCTCGACTCATCGATCGGCAGTTCCGACGGGCCACAGCAAAAAATCGCATAGACCTCCTCAGGAGACTAACACGGGACGCAACCAACAGAGTATCCTTTGTCGTCCAGTACTTCCCCGGAGCGGAGAAACTACGCCATGTTCTCCGCAGCCTTCAACATGTCATCAATGAGGACAAACACCTCGCTATGGTCATCCCCACACCTCCACTGCTCGCCTTTAAACAGCCACCCAACCTCAAACAGACCATCGTTCGCAGCAAATTACCTAGCTTTCAAGAGAACAGCGTCCACGACGCCACACAACCCTGCCACGGTAACCTCTGCAAGACATGCCAGATCATCGACACAGATACCACCATCACACGAGAGGACACCACCCACCAGGTGCATGGTTCATACTCCTGTGACTCGGCCAACGTTGTCTACCTCATACGTTGCAGGAAAGGATGCCCCAGAGCATGGTACATTGGCGAGACCATGCAGACGCTGCGACAACGGATGAACGGACACCGCGCAACAATCGCCAAACAGGAGGGTTCCCTCCCAGTCGGGGAACACTTCAGCAGTCATGGACATTCATCCACCGACCTTCGGGTAAGCGTACTCCAAGGCGGCCTTCGAGACACACGACAACGCAAAATCGTCGAGCAGAAATTGATAGCCAAGTTCCGCACCCATGAGGACGGCCTCAACCGGGATCTTGGGTTCATGTCACGCTACACGTTACCCCACCAGCGAACAAATGTTATCTGTTTTTAATATAATGGGTCATTTGCTGGCTTTCTCTGCCTTCCGGATGTTTCTGCCTCTCTCTGTTTTTTTTCCCTGTTTGTTTTTTTGTTGAATGTGTATTCGGGGGTTCTGCAGGTGACACCTCTCTGTCTGAACACGGTGATTGCCTTGGCAACGGGCAGTTGCAGGGGCATTCTGTAAACACCATGTATTGTTCTATATGTATAAATGCGTAGGCTTCGAGGAGCTCCTGAACATTTACCTGAGGAAGGAGGAAGTCTCCGAAAGCTTGTGAATTTAAAATAAAATTGCTGGACTATAACTTGGTGTTGTAAAATTGTTTACAATTTTCTATCAAGAAACATGGAAGTTCCTGTGCAACTTGACACCTTGGATTTTGTTAACACTGAAAAAGTTCCAAGACAGAAGTGCTGTCCTCAGTCTCTATGGTTCAATACTGAGGGGATAAAAAATCAATATTGAAATCATGTGTACTATAATCATTGGTATTGTCTGGTAAAAGAAAAATCAGATTTTCACAAATAACCACATCATTCGACAGTTCACCAGTACTATTCTCCAGCGAGCTGGTCTGACTTGGTAATTAAAAATACATTTCATCGTGCCTTCTGTGCAGAATTCAAAGTAAGAAGGCCAGTTTGTTTTCCATGAAGCACCTTGACAAACTGGAAAAGATAATAATGTCTGTTGGTATATGATTCAGCTGCAACTTCATTCTAGCTATTGACATGCTAGTAAAGTAAGTAGCATTTGGTGTGGCTCAATGGTAGCACCCTCAGCTCAAAGTCGAAAGGGACGTCCAGTCCCTCTACACCTCCATCCCCCAACCAGGACGGTCTGTGGGCTCTCCGTTTCTTCCTTGAATGGAGGCCCAACAATTCCCCATCCACCACCACCCTCCTCCGCCTGGCTGAACATGTTTTTATGTTGAACAACTTCTCCTTTGACTCCACTCACTTCCTCCAAGTGAAAGGTGTTGCTATGGGAACTTGTATGAGTCCCAGCTATGCCTGCCTTTTTGTGGGATACGTGGAACATTCCTTGTTCCAGTTCTAAGCAGGCCCCCTCTCTCACCTCTTTTTCCAATACATTGATCACTGTATCGGTGCCGTTTCCTGCTCTCACCCCAAACTGGAAAATTTCATCAACTTTGCTTCCAATTTCAACCTTTCCCTCGCCTTCATATGGTCCATCTCCGACTCTTTCCTTCCCTTCCTCGACTTCTCTATCTCATGATTCAATCATCTGACGAAGGAGATAATCTCCGAAAGCTTGTGATTTTAAAATAAATTTGTTGGACTATAACCTGGTGTTGTAAGATTCCTTCCATTTCTGGGGATAGGCTGTCAGATATAATATCTACTATAAGTCCACCGACCCCCACAGCTGCCTTGATTACACTTCCTCCCACCTCGCTTACTGTAAGGACTCTGTTCCCTTCTCCCAGTTTCTCTGTCTCCATCGCATCTATTCTCACGATGCCAACTTTCACGCCAGCACTTCGGATATGTCTTCCTTTTTCCTCCACCGAGGACTCCCCTCCACTCTAGTTGACAGGACTCTCAATCGTGTCCATCCTATTTCCCGTACTTCTGCCCTCACCCTTTCTTTCCCTCCCAGAACCATAATAGGGTCCCCCTTGTCCTCACCTTCCACCCTCCCAACCTCCACATTCAACATATCATCCTCCCCCATTTCTGCCACCTCCAGCACGATGCCACCACCAAATACATCTTCCCCTCCCCTCCCCTCCCCTTTCAGCATTCTGAAGGGACCGCTCCCTCCGTGACACCCTGGTCCACTCTTCCATTACTCCCAACACCCGCTCTCCTCCCCACAGGCACCTTCCTGTGCGAGCGCAGGAGATGCAACACCTGCCCTTTCACCTCCTCCCTTCTCACCATCCAGAGTCCCAAACACTTCTTTCAATTTAGTATATTGTATTCGCTGCTCACGCTGCTCTGCTAAGAACCTCCGCTCTGTCCGCAAGCGTGACCTTGACCTGCCGGTCGCTTGCCATTTTAATTCCCCCTCCCAGTCCCACTCTGACCACTCTATCCTCGGCCTCATACACTGTTTCAATGAAGCTCAACGTAAGCTCGAGGAACAGCACCTCATCTTTCATTTAGGCACTTTACAACCTTCCGGACTCAACATTGATTTCAATAACTTCAGATCATAACCACTGCTCCCATTTTTTTCGGAGAGCAAGTGAGTGTAATGGTTCTGCTGTTGCCATTCACAGCTATTCTTTTGTTTCTTAACTTGTCCCATTACCACTTTCCTTGCCTTGCACCATTATCCCATTTGTCATTTAATCACTCCTGCCCTCCATGCTATCACAGACCTTCCCTTTTGTTCTTTCTTCCCCCACCCCCCTGCTTTTCCTGGCTCCGTACTTGCTTACAAACTTTAACTCGTTA
The DNA here is from genome assembly GCF_035084215.1 of Heptranchias perlo. NCBI lineage: Eukaryota > Metazoa > Chordata > Chondrichthyes > Hexanchiformes > Hexanchidae > Heptranchias > Heptranchias perlo. Next base: position 16,623,998 of record NC_090334.1, read on the forward strand.
ACATCTTCCAGTTCTGACGAAAGGTCTTCGACCTGAAACATTAACTGTGTTTCTTTCTCCACAGATGCTGCCTCAATGGCTGAGCTTTTCCAGCTTTTTCTGTTTTTATCTCAGATTTCCAGCATCCGCACTATTCTGCTTTTCAAAAGGTTGTGGGTTCAAATCCCACTCCAGAGACTTGAGCACATGATCTAGGCTGGCACTCCATTGCTGCACTGTCGGAGGTACTGTCTTTCAGATGAGACGCTAAACGTCTGCTCTCTCCGGTGGACGTAAAAGATTCCATGCCACGATTCGAAGAATAACAGTGAAGAATAGGAGATCCTGGCCAATATCTATCATTCAACCAACATCACTAAAACAGATTATCTGGTCATTATCTCAATGATGCTTGTGGGATTTTGCAGTGAACAAATTGGCTGCCGTGTTTCCTACATTACAACAGTGGCTACACTTCAAAAGTACATCATTGACTGTGAAGCTCTTCAGAACATCTTGAGGTCATGAAAGGTGCCATATAAATGCAAGTTCTTTCCTTCTTTCTTTAGTGCCGGGCAATTATTTTCATACAGTGTTTAAATCTTGACTTGGGATTTGCAAGATGGTGACCTTTGGAGAAAGGTGAAATGCGATTCATACAACACAGAACATTTGTAAAATTAATCATTAAAAATAATGACGAAATAAATTAGACACTATTCCATTTTAAGCTCATGACTTTACAGAAAGTGATGAAAAATGATTTTAATTTCCAGTCACACCATAACTCACTTCTGACTTGCTCATGTGAGTTATCAAGATATCCTCCTTCCCAGAAGTAAAAATTGCATTTCACCATCCTGCATAATGTATCCTCCTTTTAAATCAATGGACTGGATTTTACTGTAAAAATAACGGTGAGGCTAACAGCGCTCATCGTTATTTATGTGCAAATCAGACAACAACTTCTGGCGAATGCACATGCGCAGTTAAATGCAGAAATCCAGAAGTTGCTGTACCAGATGCCCTGCTCCTCCAAAAGCTGCACGAAGAGGGCATCTCACGGCTGGCTCTCGTATTGATTGGGGTGAAGTGCCTGTATTGATGTTGCAGATACAGGCAAAACTCGCCAACAAAAGTTAAGTCAAGTCATTTCAACTCTAAGTACCATTTTAACAGTGTGGTAAGTCTTCTTTCTTTACTGCTGGGCAATTATTTTCATACAGTGTTTAAATCTTGACTTGGGATTTGCAAGATGGTGACCTTTGGAGAAAGGTGAACCTCTCTGGCACTGAAAATTAACTTCTACAAGCGTGGACTCTCATTCCTTCAGCTTTTAATTATTGTTGGACATTTTTTTAAAAATTAAAATAAAAATTTTGCTTCTTACTTTTTCTTTCTTTCTCCTTTAACTCTGTCTCTTAATCCAGTCTTTCCTTCCCTCTTTATTATGTTTACTGTACCTGATTTGACATTGAATTCACTAGTCTAACTTACACTTCCTGGTTCAGACTCTCTGTTGCTCATTAACAATGCTTCAGTTAAGGAGATACACAGCAGCTTGCCCCATTCACACAGATCCCAGATGCCCTGTAGAGAGAGCCGCGCTTTTTGGATTTCTAATTTACAGGAACTTGTCGTGCAAAGGCTTATAGAAAGTCTATAACAAGTGCAAGTCTAACAAATGAGTGGCACTGCTCGTTCACTGCTCACAGCAAAATCTGGCCCAATAGCTTGAGTCAAGTTATGGTTACACCACATGGCAAGGTGAAAATGAACTGTATTGTGCAAACAAGGTGTTCGGTGAGTTAACAAAGAAGGGTTTAGAATCAGTGAAGATCTAATGGTTGCATATCAAATACAAACAGAAAATGTTGGAATATATAGTAGATTGGCCAGCATCTGAAAGAGAAAGGTTTAATGTTTTGGGTATGATTCTTCTCGGTTCTGATCAGGGTTACAGCCGAAAAGGTAATATTTGCTAATTCGGTGTTATTGCCACAAAGTGGCTGACCTTCTTATAATGATCATGGAAAGAATGTTAATGTCCTTGTGCTGAACACAACAGGAAAAATTAACTCCTCAAATATCATTCTAGAGCCTGTAAACAACGACAGGTCAAAGGTAAACTACAACTTGCATATATATATATATATATAAATATCTCATAAATATTCCTAGCTACTTCACTTAGGAGAGCTTGGAGTAGAAGAATTAGGAGAAATAACTGGAAGCACGGTCAAAAAGGTATTCAGTAGACTTTTAAAGGCATGGAGAGAAGCAGCAAGATGGAGAGTGTTAGGGAGGGAGCTCTAGCTGGTGGACCATCACTTGCTGCAGCCTGTAGTGATGAGCGAGTGGGACTTGTCCATGAAAGGAGTTTTGGATGAGTTGGAATTTTTGTAGGTGAGTATAAGGAAAGCGCTGGAGTTTGGAGGTAACAAAAGCATGAATAAGAGTTTTCATCAGAGGCAGGAGTGGAGGTTAGTAATGATTCAGAACTGGCAGTAAGCATTCCTGGTGATGAAAACGATGTGGAATTTGAAGTTTAGGATTGAAAATGATTGAACCAAAGTAAAGCACCATCTGGTTTTATCTTTCTGAATTTCCAGAAACTCCCCCCCCCACCCACCGCCAACAGACCCCCTTGTCTGAGGAGAGTGGCAGAAGACGTGCTCTTCTGATTGGAATTTAAAGGACCAATCCAAATGGGTGAAATTTCAATGGAATAATGGGACAGATTCTGGACCTCCTCACACCTGGGAAGGAATTGGGCTTTCCACCTTCTCTGGTGCCAGGAATTGCGAGGCCAATGTCTCTGAGGGGAAGCAGATAAAGGAAGAAAAGGAGGGAGGAACCAAGGATAAAACCTTGAGGTACTCCAGAGATGTCTGTGTGGAGGTAGGTAGAGAATTAATTGCTGGGCATTTTCTAGTTACATTGGGATAGGCAAGAGAGGAACCAAGTGAGGATGGTCGCTCAGAGTTCGACCATGGAGACGGGGTGGAGCAGGGGGTGGAGCGATCGACCATGTTGAATGCTGTGGAGCGACTGATGAGGATGATGAGGCATAATGCACTATGATTGCAGAGGATTAACAAATTTGACAAGGCTGACCTCAGTTATGTGGGCAAGGCTAAAGGGAATTGAAAAGGGAGTTTTGGGAAAGGTGAGCATGGAGCTGGGTGACATATACAAAATCCTTAGAAAGGAAAGATGGTGAGATATGGGGTAGTAATTGGAGAAGACTGGGGATTGAGGTAGGTTTTTGAAGGAGGAGGTGATAATAGTTTTGAAGAAAAGTTGAATGCCCTGTGCAAAGAGAATTATTTGCAATGATGGTGAGCATTGGGGAAAAGAGAGGCAGTTGAGTATTCGGTAATTGGGCGAGAGGGAATCAAGGAAGCAAGAGGTGGACTTTGTAGAGAAGATGAGCCTGGTGAGGATTTGGAGGAGAGATGGGGGAGAAGTTGAAGAATGGTGGTTTAGATTAGGTTCAAGTCTGAGCTTCGGGAAAGATGGAGGGGGGACAGTAGGAGGCAGGAGTGGTTGAGGCAGGCACATGGTCAGGCTCGGTCTTTGAGAAAGTTATACATCCCTTGGATCAGGTTTTAGTATCTATTACTGCAATTCCAACCAGAATAATAGCTTTGCAATAAAAATAAATATATATTGTAAGGGAATGTCAGAATGCATGAAACAGCAATAAAGTATTAAAAGGATTGAGGTAGAAATTAGTCTGTGCCCGTTTTTGGGCCCAGACTCAACAGTACAGAGACAGCATGTGCCCAAACCAAGAGGCCTGAGGATCAATAGAAATTGTTCCTTGGGCCTCATCTGAATAATAGCCTCCTCAGGCAACTCGCCCGACAGGGAGACACAATTAAGGGCAGTCTGCCATGCCGGCAGCGGCCCTCAGGTAAGTCCCAGGAGTGGGGTTGAAGTGGGCTATGGGGAGCGATCGCAATGCCTGTGGAGTCGGGAGAGCACCCCTGTTCCTCCTGGGTCCACAAGATGGTTTTTTTTTAAAAGTTCAAACATTTGTTGGCGGCCGTACAGGCACAACCCATACCCCTGCTCATCGGGAACTCATTTTGAAAAAGGGTGCTTCAACAGGAGTTAGGCGCCTTGACTATGTTAATGAGGGGGCCTAATGCCTGTTTTAAATGTCTGCCCGGATGCCCAAAAAAATGGGGCCCATGAATTTACCAGTGCAACCAGGCCATCCCACTGCTAAATTGGTATGTTTTGTGCTGGTTTTACGCCCAAAAAATGGGTGCAATGCATACCAATTTCAAACCCAAGGGCCCCGATATTTACAGGGTGGCGGGGAGGGTGTGGGGGAGGCTGAAAATGGCCAAAGAACCCGACAAGGCCGGGGATGCGGAGGTCCTGCCGTTAAGTTCCTACATTAATATTTTGTAGGTCCATCTCCCGCCCCGCAGCCAGCCAATGGACAGCCTGGCCAGCAGGTGGGAGGGAACACCAGTGGCAGGAGGCCACAGCCGGGGACCCTTGGGCACGGTCCCTGGCAATCGGGAGGGCGGAGAGGCCCATGATCGGGAGGGGGTAGAGGCTCACGATCAGGGCTGGTGGGGGGAGGGTTAGCAATCGGGACTGGGGTAGGGAGGCTGGTGATCGAGGCTGGGGGGGGGGGGCGAAGACTTCCTTGATGGGCCTGTGGGGGGAACACTCCTGGTCCTCCTGGCCCACAAGGTGTGCTGAAAAAGGCACTTAGCTTGTGGAGCTGGCAGCTCCCGCCTGCCTTTCACCGCCGAGTTTCCCGACCCCTGAGAAACCCGTGCAACAGTAGCAAATTTCGAATCGGGCTCACAATTGCACCGTGGGTGCCCGTGAGCGGCAGACGAACCGGCCAGCCGTTTGTTAGACTTTCTGAGCTTTTGCACGGCAAGTTCCTGTTAATGGGACAGCCATTCAACACGGCACCCTCTACAGGGCATCTGGGACCTGTGTGAACAGGGCAAGCACCTGTGTACCTCCTTAATCAATCAGATTGAAGAATCATTAGCACAGAGCCTGAACCAAGAAGTGTAAGTTATAATAGTAATTTTAATGTCAAATCAGGTACAGAAAGTGAATAAAGAGAGGGATAAAAGATTGAATTAAGAGACAGAGATAAAAAGAGATAGAAAGAAAAAGTAAGAAAAAAATTTATTTAATTTTTTTTAAATGTCCAACAATAATTAAAATCTGAAGGAATGAGACTCCACAATTGTAAAAGTTAATTTTCAGTGTCAGAGAGGTTGTTTGGCAATAATTAAGACTTATCAGATCGCTAAAAGGGTATTTACACTGGAATAGACAAGCCCTAACTTTTTTTGGTGAGTTTAGTCCGTACCTATGAGATAAGTACAGGAACTTCACAGCGTTCAATATACTTGAATGGTGAGTCAGACGGTGAGATGTCATTTCTGCGCAGCTTTTGGAGGAGCATCACATCTCAGACAGCAACTTCCGGATTTCCACATTTAATTGCGCATGTCCGATTTGCACATGAATAACGGTGAGTGCTGTTAGCCTCACCATTATTTTTACAGCAAAATCCGACCCATTATGTTAATTAAACGCCCCGCCTCTCCACAGTGGGACACTTGGACGGCCCGATATCCACCGCTGTAAAAAAGGCAGCGGGCACGTGCGCAGCGAGTTGGGGTCACTTTTTAACCCTTCCCACCCATCCCCCGACCCTCTCCTGCCTGTCCTGGGGGAGTTAATATCGGGGCCATTGTGTCAGTGCAAGCATGATTCTTAAGTGGAATAAATTTGGAGAATCTGAAGCAAATTCTTAATGGGTTGGAATATTGGCACAAAAATGGCCATAACTCGATTTGAATTGGCACATAACTGTCTCAGTCAGGGGATAAGAATAGTTTATGTGTAAATGAAAGTGCCACATTGGTGCAGTAAATGCTTTATTGTTGTACAGCATTAGAGTAAAATTGAAGGAGCTCTATCCAACCCATGGTCTACTCAAAACTTGGGAGTACAAAAAGTGGAAAACCTGTTTCACTTCTCAGCACTGACACACCTTAACCTGATAAGCAAGTGTTTTTTTAATGGATTTTCACCTCTCAATGCAAGTACAAATGCATTTTTCATATGGTATAATGAAACTAATGTCCTTGCTGCCCTGATTTCTCAGCAGTGAGTAGCTGAGCCATACAGACCAGGAAGGCCTTAGTAACAATCCTCAGTTCGTGATGAGTTAGCCGATTTCAGCAAGAGCAACAGATTTGTCTTCAGCATCTCTTGGATAGGGAAGGGATATTATCCAGGATTTCTATTCCTGATTGCTAGGCAGTGACCCGTGCTGGAAGTGAATATTTGTGGATGTCATACAAGGGCAGGAATGTTCTTGGCTTTGATGTCGTCCTGGTTGAATTGGCTTGCTGACACTCACTGTTCAGGGCTGACACACAATTGGGTGCAATACTAGAGGATGATCAGTGCCAATGTATATGGACCGTAACAATGGGGTACATTTTAACATAGCGGCAGGATCTCAGTGGGGGGAGGGGGGGGTCAATACGCAGGTAGGAAACCGTAAAAAAATTTTGTGCGTTTTCTCGAGCAGTCATCACTCAATTGAAGGCCCTTAATGTGACTTCCGGGTTCGGCATCTCCAAGCTGCGCAGCGGACGCACTGCGCACCTGAATGACGGGCTGGGACCTGGATTATTTAAAGGGCCATTGCAACCATGGATTTCGAGGAAGAAAGGAGCAATTTAAAGAAATGGAATAACAAAGCATGAAGCCGCTTCACTGACTCCTCACTTGATTTTCTACTGGCCGGTGTGAGGAGCAAGAGGGACATACTATACCCGGGGGATAGGAGGCAGTGTCCTTCCTCTGCCACCAAGACCATCCGGCTGGAGGTGGCAGAGGAGCTGAGCAGCAGGAGCACAGTTGCAAGGTTGTGGGTGCAGTGCAGGAAGCGGGTTAATGACCTAATCAGGTCAGGAAACACTCCTCACACCCACTTAAGTCTCATCATCAACTTACCTTCACTTTCTGTGCACTTCCTCACCTCCCCATTTGTGAATTCACCACTCCCACTCATCCCAATCCTGATGAATCTCTCTGATACTCACACTCTGCTGCATATCTTTCATGGGCAGCCTCACCCAAAGCAATGCATCCATCGGGTGACCCCGTCACCCTCATTCACTCACAGGTCTGTTCTTTCTCCACTTGTAGGAGAAGAGAGCGCAAAATGCACGTGACAGGAGTAGGACTGGAGGGGGGCCACCACAAATAGTGACCCTGACAGACGCGGAGGAGGCAGCCTTCGATCTCAGCCGGACGCAGAAATGCCTGGCTGTCGGAGATGCCGAGACTGGTACCCTGCAAACGTCTGGTGACAGAACTTTAACATCCCTCACACACAACATGGATTGATGTTATCAATGATTGATCTGTTCCACACCTCAGGGTGCTCATCGCAACATCACTTCTGTGATGATTCTTAATATTGCTGTAAGTTCTCTTCCTGGGCCTTCAAGGAGTGCTGAAGAGGCACACGTCACGGACAAGAGCGATTCCTCAGAGGAGCTCCAAGCTTGAGGGCGCACTGTCACATCATAGTGAGCCATCCACCAGCGCAGATACACATACCTCGGTGGGTCCTATTGGACAGTTAGTTGGGTAGTCACGTGATGATTCACTACTCACAAGTGTGCATGAGCAGACACTGGTGGCAGGGGCAGCTGTGGAGAGTCCGTGTCAGGGGGTGCACTCCTCTCCAAGCTCTGCTCAGCTGGACACAGATGCTGAAACCCAGGGGGCCTCCTTGAGAAGGAGCATGATCAAGGTACAGATATGCCTTTGCGAGGTACTGGAAGATGTGCCATGCTCACTCTCCATGATAGCGGAGAGGATGGAGGAGTCCAACTCCAGCATTAGTGGAATGGTGGCACAGGTAAGTGCGGGAATGTCTGCGATGGAGCAAATGGCAGCCTCCATTAAGCTTCAAGCACGGCTCACAAATGAGTCCTTTCAAGCCCTGATAATGGCCGTGCAGATTCAGGATGACCAATACTTTTTCGCCTTCAAGAGGCAGACAGGTACATTAGCAGTGGCCATACAAAGCATTACAGTTGTTGTCCCTCAGAGTGGTAGGAGTGATGTGGCCCTGGCCCAGGAGAGGGATGATGGCGAAAAGGAACATGGAAGTGGGGACTCCACTCAAAGCGCTCCCAAGTCTCACCCGTTGCCCCCCCCCCTTCCCCCAACCAGTACCCGCAATGCTTCCTCCTCTCCCGATGGCTGAGCCTGTCCCTCCACAGGTTCACGTGGAGCAGTTTTTGGAGGGGCCCTCACGGGCTCCAAAACCCAGTGGGCGGAGGCCGAGAGCATCTCAGCGGTCAGGGCACGGATCTGAGCAACCTGCTACCACTTCTGCTGAAGTCACAGGGGATGCACCACGTAGAAGGAGTAGGAAGAGGAAGGCGAAGGTTTTGGGATCACCAAGGGTATGCACAAGGTATCTGACTAAATGTCATGTTTTTCATTTCTTTTTTTTTATATTCACAATAAATGTCATCACCACTGCCACGTCTTGTCCATTCTTGAGTCCGTTTTGTGAAGGCGCCCTTTCATGTCCCCCATCATGAACGGCAAGACTTGATGCCACCCATTCAGCGTGTTTACAATGGGTTTATGTGTGGTTGTAGGACTGTTGTGTGCAAATGGAGGGGGTTGTTCCAGGCAATCTGACTGCTTTACTATCTTCACTTTTCAGACCTTCTGATGAGAATCTATCAGACATGAGTGACTCCCTGGCATCACGAGCAGCCATGTGTGCCGCTACTCTGCCGATGTCCTCGTCTTCGCCTTCTTCAATATTGATGGCAGGTGCGGCTGCTTCATGAGCGCATTGGACTTCATCCACCTGTAACCCTCTCTGTTGAGCGATGTTGTGCAGGACGCAACACACGACTATTATTCTACACACCCTCGCCAGCGAGTACTGAAGGGATCCCCCAGATCTATCCAAGCTCCTGAAGCGCATCTTCAGCATTCCTAGGGCTTGTACAGTGACAGACCTGGTGGTGATGTGACTGTCATTGTACCGCTGCTGTGCCTCATTGGTGGGGTTTCTCAGAGGTGTCATGAGTTACGTCTGTGGGGGGTATCCCTTGTCTCCAAGGAGCCAGCTCTTAACACTGTCTTGTGCGTGGAAGAGGGCCGGGATGTTGGATTCGCGTAGAATGAAGGAATCACGGCAGCAGCCAGGGAATCTGGCACACACCTGCAGAAACATCTTCCGGTGGTCGCAAACCAGCTGTGCATGGATGGAGTGATATCCCTTTCAGTTGATGAACATTCCTGGCTCATGTGCAGGTCCTCAGATTGCTACGTGTGTGCAATCAATTACACCCTGTACCCGTGGGAAGCCAACCAGAGAGTGGAAACCCACTGCCCTCTCAGTCTGGCTGATGTCGTCATGGGGGAAGTTGACGTAGTCGGATGCCCTGGCAAACAAGCCATCCGTGACCTGTCGTATACAGTTATGTGAAGACAACTGAGAGATCCTGGTGATGTCACCAGTGGCGCCCTGGAAGGATCCGGAGGCGAAGAAATTGAGGGCAGTGGTGACTTTAACTGTGATGGCCAATGCGTGGCCACCAGGCCCATCTGGGAACAGCTCTTCATGAAGAAGCATGCGGATGTCTGCAATCACCTGGTGACTCAATCTGAGCCTTCATAGCCTCTGCTCCTCAGAGAGGTCCAGGAAGTTCAGTCTCCGTCTGTACACCCTCTCACATGGGTGGTGCCTCCTGCGACCTTGGGCCTCTCCGTTGGTCCCCTCTCTGCTCTTCTGTAGGTCCTTATGGTGCACCTCTGTCTTGTGAAGCTACAACTCCCAGAACTGCATGCCGTGCATGCCGTGGATGGTGATGTGCCCCCTCCTCAGATATACTGCTGAATAAATCCATTGTGCCCCCCATCCTGATGTTGTCAGTTCAATGGGGTCCGAAATGTAGGTAAATATGTGGGAACACAAGAATTCTGAGTGTGAACCAAGAAATCTCAATCTAAATACAAAGAACTCCCAGCCCAAGGTTTGTCTGAGAGAACTGATTACCCTGCTGCAAAAACTCACCTTTTCTTCACATCAATCACTGGTTTAAAGGTCCAAATGGGTCGCCAGCTGCAACTCGCCTCCGTTTCCATGGCGTCTTTCAGAGGCCACGGGAGACACGTTCAGAAGCAGTTAAAATGGCTTGTGTGGGTCAATCCACAAACATTTATCATCTTGAAGTACTTTAAGTACCTCAATTGGCCCTTTAAATATCGTCCCACCGGCTTTAAATGCCAGTGGCACTTCCGGGTTTCAGAAGCCTGTGTGCACCCAGACGCGTCTGGATCAAACCCAAAAGTCGGCGCATTGGAGCCGGGGCTGTGGTCCCAGACCGAAAACTAACAATTATCACTGCCCACCGGCCTGCAACCCACCCATTCTTCGGGGTTAAAATTTATCCCACAGAGTCAACTTCTTTATTTGGTTGTGGGGGGGTGGGGGGGGGGGGGGAGGTGAGAGGGAGGAAATTGACAAGAAGAGAAACAACTAATTTCCAGAACTTAGTTCAAATCTAGCCCAGACTGATGGAATATTGGTCTTCTTGCTTGTTGAAATGAGCTTGGGTCATCTCAATCACAGGCCCTGGTGGACGTGAATCCACAGCAATAAACCGGTCGCCTTACTTGGACGAAATGGAACAGTGTCACAATAATGCAAAAGATGACACTCTTCTGAGATTGGGGCTGAGGAGAAGGAGTTTTTAACTTTGCATCTCAATGTTTTATGCCAGGCCCGAGAGTGCTTGATGTTAATAATGGATTCCCGGACGGGATAGTGTTCCATTTCCCGCTAACATCCCTCGCCTTGATGAGCACAAAATTCACAGAAAACAAAAACTCCTCAGATCCTTAAAAGCAATCAGGGAATAGAAAAGTTTATTGGTCACGGATTCTTCTGTCCAACTACAAAACAAATCAGGAGTAACATTTATTATCTAAACATAATAGTGGAAAATCCACTCATTATTCAGGCAGCTTTCGTAGCTTCACAAGCATTGACCATGAAAACCCATGATTCGCTTCCTCGACCCTCCCCCCCCCATCCCCTCCCCCCACCCCACAACCTCCTGACACTATTCCTTATCACCCAATTTCTCCTTCTTGGCCCCATGTTTGTCAACATAATCCTCCACTCCCTATCCTCTAGGATTGTTTCCACCTTATCAAAACTGCTATAATCAACCCCCTCTTCAAAAGGCCCATCCTCGTCTCATCTATTTTCTTTACCTACTACCCTATCTTCCATCTACCCTTTATCTCCAATGTCTTGGAATGTGTCATCATCCAACTATGGATTCGCCTCTCTCACCATTGTCCATTCGAGACTCTCCAATGCAGTTTCTGATCCAGCCGAAGCACTGAGTCTACCTTGGTCACCATCGCCAATGAGAGGCTCTGATTAACTAATGTCACAATTTTCCTTCGCTCCCTTTAGACAAAATGTCTCGTCTCCTTTACTCAGAGGACTAACCGTGGTCTGGAATTTTCTATGAGGAATTACAGGGACATTCCCACCTTCTACCATCCTTTGGCACAACACCACTTGATATGTTTTTTAATCAAGAGAGAAGATTTGTCAGCAAATCTGGGGCGAGGAGAGTTGGAAAACACAATCATGTGCTCCACTGCATCCTTGCAGTTTCCTGCTGGCTGATCTGTGTGGGGGGGGGGGAGGAAATTGTGCCTGTCCAGATGTGTGTTTTCTGCCATTAGCACTCTTTGAACACCGGATGCAGAGGCCACCTGTTAGGGGCCCAGAGCTAAAATTAATTAAGTGGGGCTGTGCTTTCAGAGCACGGCCATACACAGGCCCTATTAAATTTTTAAACAAACAAAAAAATTCCACTCAGGCAACATGCTGGCCACCACTTTCTCCTTGCCGCAGCAACCCTCGACCCCTAAAACTGGCGGGACTCCCCAACTGAGGAGAACCTGCCTCCCATATGTTAATGACACAGGGGCCAGAAATATGGCCAGGGAGAGTGTGGCATCTCTATGGCTGGCAGAAGTCCCTCCCTGTTGTAGATGAGTGCCATATAAGGAAAACCTAGGCTGACACATCTGGGGCACTGCAGCTTTAAATACTGAGATCCCTAAGTCAGCAGTTTGAACTTTTATTGAATAAAAAATGATGCACTGATGGTGGAAGACAGGAAACTAATACAGTCTAATTGTATCATTACAGAGCACTCATATAAATAATATTGGTCAGTTACAGGAAAACAATAGAACTCTTGGCAGGAGGTAGATAATTGTATGAAAATACTTATGTGATTTTTTTTCCAATTATTAATTTAGCATCATGTTGTGACATGATTCATTTTAATATCCTCCTAATTGATCCTTTCTAGCACAAAGGTCTACTGCTTAGTACAAAGAAACCCTTCAAAGTAATTTTTTTGGAATCTATTCAGTCATGACATAACCATTTGAATTGACAAAATTGATCTGGTGTTATAATAATGCTCAGGCTGAATTAAGATTCCTGGCTTTAAAAAAGTGTCTGTTAACATTATTATATGGGCCAGAATTTGCTGCCAAAATAATGCCGAATTTAATGCGCACCCTGTTATTAATGTGTAAATCATCCAGCAACTTGTGGTGAGGGAGAGGTACCCCGTGAATTGTGAATTGCCACAAATTCCGTTAGCCTCGCAAAAACAGCAGTTCGCCCTCAACCTCCCCGTGAGTTTCATGAAATTGCTTCATTTGCACATTAATTGCCAATTAAGCTCGCCACAGAAAGTTAGAGTTGCTACTTAACAACATTAGTAGCTTTTTAATTATGAGATTTATATTCTTGCAATGTCACTCAACCTCTCCGACCCAGAAAGGGAACAATTGAAATTTGGAGTCTCATTCCTGCAGGTAGTAAATTGTTGTTAGAGGTTTTTTAATATTTAAAATTTTTGAATTTTTTTCTTACTTTTCATTCTATCTCTTTTTTCTCTCTCTCTTAATCTAACCTTTCTTTCCCTCTCTTTATTTCTCTTTCTGTCCCTGATTTGACTCTGTTTCACCCTATTTCCTTCTCCCTCATTCCTCTGTTTCTTTCTCAATCCTTAAATCTCATTGATTAAGGAGATGGACTGTTGGTCCCGTCGTTCACTGAGGTCCCAGTTGCCTCATTGCCCTCACTGAGCCATTATCAGCTCGCACTTCCAGCAATTTGAGGTGCAAAAGATTTTTGAGCTGAAGGATGAAGGAAAAAGTCTAACTTACGCCGTGAGATGCCCCCCTCCAGGAAATTCTGGGCCGATATGTCTTTAAATTATTTCGACCTTTCTCACTCTGGCTATTTCAGTTGCCATATTTTAGATTCGATAGGTGAGTCTTAGTTTCCTGTGGTCTCAAGAACTTTTCCAGTGTCCTTGATACTGGATAATGAACAGAAATATTGCTTTAGAAATTGCTTTAGCTACTAGATCTATCCTGTACCTTCATAAATCACCGAGAAATGGAAAAATATCACAAACAGCACATATTGTTTTAGGCTTTAATTGATTTATTTATTGAACAATAGTTGAACAAGCAAATCAATAACAGTTATATGTAATGCATTCTGATGGGGTCCACTAATTTAAATAGACTGCAGCATAAAGGCTGTGTAAATACAGCTTACAACCCCACAGATACACCGGGGTGGGGGGGAGATGGAGTGGGGGGATATAAACTATTACACCCACATGATTTAGACCCCACATGGGCCACGAAGAGAGGGGGATCAGAAAATACCTGGAGGGGGAATGAGGAGTGGGGAATGGGGTGGACTGAAGGGGCTGGGGGTGTGAGGCGAGGTTGGCAGAGGGGTGGCGACAGGAATGAGGGGGAGTGGGGGCCAGAAAATACCTGGAGAAGAGACAGAGACCTGGTGCATCAGCAGGATGTAAAACCACCAGAGGAAGCAAGCAATCGAGGCGACAAGGATGACAGCCTGATCGACAAAACGAACGGTGAACTTTAGGGAGCCAGACCTGCATGTCCTTGTAACGGAGATACAGAGCAGGAGGGACAGTCTGGAACATGTTGCCATCCCTCAGGATGACAGCATGCCTGAACCTTCTAGACCCCCTCAACCAATGCCTGCACTGGTGCTAGAAATCCAGCTGGGCCAGGCTGCCCCGGCAACCGCTGAGTTGCTGCAGTCTCCAGCCCAAGCTCTTACAGATCGCTGACCATGAGCATCTCAAGAGCCATTGAATGCGCCACGGGCAACCTCCCACCTCCCATGTTGTAAACACTGTGGCACCACCTCATACGAGCACTAGACTAGGAAACAGAGCACTTAAGACAGGCACTAGGGGCTCACAAAGCTGATAATTAGTGCTTAGGCACTTCTGTAAGCCAGTTCCTGTAGCAGTTGGTAACCTTGCATTTCAATGTTGGCCTTTGGGCAGATGCAGTTTATTTGATAGTGGAAGGATCAGAAGAGATGTTGAACAGGACTGTTAATGAAGGGGAGCAGAGATTGTTCTTTAATGAACTGCTGAAGAGCTCTGGCTGCAAGCAATTGTTGGAGCCCTCCCTCTTCCTCACCTTCCTCGATGTTATCAGTGGCCTCTCCCAATCATACTGAAGGTCCTTATCCAATAACAGCTGTATGTGCTGTCCTTCTTAGAGAGCAAAGTTTTGTAGCATACAGCAAACCACGATCATATGGGACTCTCTTTCTGGGCTGGATTGCAGGGAGGCACAAGCTCTTTTCACACACTGGAAGCATTGCTTGAGGACTCAATGGTTTGCTTGATGAGGGTCCTAGTTGAGCTATGGATCTAATTGTAGTGCAGTTCAGCCACTGAGTGTGGGTTCCTGAGAGGACTCATGAGCCAAGTGTGCAGGGGATGGTCCTTGTCCCCAGGCAGTCAACCTCCCACTCAAAGAGTGGGGCGGGGGGAGGGGAGGGAGGGTGGAGGATTGTCACGATATAAAAGAGTCATGGCAGCTGACAGAAAAGTGGTGACAGTTCTGCATGATGTGCTGCTCGTGATCACATGCTAGTTGCACATTAATGGAGCAGAAGCCCTTGAAATTCATGAGGGCAGCGTGGCCATTTGAAGTAGTCCACAGGATGACATGGGTGCAATCAATGATGCCCTTGACTTGGGCAAAGCCTGCCATCTGTGCAAACTCCAAACCCTTATCCTGCTACTTCCAGGTGTCCCTGAGGAAGGTGATGAAAGTGTATGCACTGGCTAACACGGCATCAGTCACCTGCTTAATACAAGTATGAACTGCAGATTGACTGATGTTACTGTTTTCCCCTGTGGCAAGGAAGTTCAGGGCAGTAATGACCTTGACTGCAACAGGACTGTGTTAGTTGTGGCCGTTGGTTGTAGGTCTTGTTGCAGGAGGGAACGCAACTCTGTGACAGACTCCCTGGAGAAGCACAGCCTCCTTCTGCACTGCTGCTCAGAGAACTGCAGCTATGTTGTCCTGGTCCTGTAAACTCTGTTGGAAGGGTAAGGATTCGTGCGAGCACGCCTCCTACTATTTACTCTCCCTGCCTCTGCAGCTCTGTTTGCTCCTTACTCCTGATCCTCCTCCACTTGCCAGAGTGCAAATGCTAAAAGCACCCCCATGAAGAAAAAAAAATGCTGTCAGGGTCCCTTTCAGAACATTCTACAAGCATTTTGAAATTGTCTAAGTAGCAAAAAGTAGTGACGCAAGCAAAATGTCTCCCAAATCTTTTTAGCATTTTACCGGTCAGCAGCTGAGGATCCCTTTAAATATCGTTGGAAATGACTGTCGCCCGACTTGTACCGCCCAGGGTTTGTGAGCAGGATCAGAAACTGGTGCTAGCGATGCGGGCAGACATGAAAGTGGTGTTGGGGGTCATAACTACATCATCTGAACCCAATGTGTTCTTGAGGCCTTCACCTGTTTCTGGCGAGTGCACTGGCCTCCTAAATGAAGGTCTGCCTGAATGTTGGAACAGACGGACAACAAGCATTAAGTCGGAGCATCTATTTCCCATGTGATTTTTGTCCTGCTACTGCTCCATTTTTAGGCTCAAACGGGGTGGTGGGTACACAAGAATCACCCCCATTGACTCCAGGAACAAGAGTTGAGGGGGGTTAAATTGGATAACCCTCGAAAACAGGCGTGGGGATCACGGTATGCGATTAACCTGCGCCCGTTCATTGCGATGCAGGCAGCTTCGATAAGCTACCACATTGTAGACTCATGGGCCCCGATATTACCAGGGAGGTGGGATGGCAGCGGGTTTTGGGGGGGGGGGTGACTGGGCGCGTGGGTAACCCACCCAGTGAAATCCGTCCATTCCCCACGCGATCGCGGGTAAATTGAAGCCACTTACCGTGGCTTCTGGGTTTCCCGTCGGAAACCTGCACAGCGGGCGGACTGCGCACCCGCATCACAGGCTGTCAGCTGGAGGAGCCCTATTTAAAGGGGCAGTCCTCCAATGCTGCTCCTGCAGCAAAGAAACAAAATTATAGAATGGAGCAGACCAGGGGAAAGGCTGCTCCCAGGTTTAACGATGCCTCACTCCAGGTCTTACTGGATGGGGTGAGGAGGAGGAGGAATATTTTCTACCCGGCGGACGGGAGGAAGCGGCCTGTCTCTGCCACCAAGAAGGCCTGGCTCGAGATGACAGAGGAGGTCACCAACAGCAGCAACATCTCCCACACTGGATCCAGTGCAGGAAGCGCTTCAATGACCTAACTAGGTCAGCCAAAGTGAGTGCATTTACTCATTCTCCTACACTCCATCTTCCACATCACCGCCCCCACCCCACAACTCCTTCTGCACTGCCAACACTACTCTATCACATCACTCCTCACACCCACTCAAACCTCATCCTCAACTTACCTGCACTTACTCACCTCCCCAGTACTCATCCAACCACTACCACTCAACCCAATCCTCATACAATCTCATGGCTCTGTCTCATACTCACCCTCTGATGCATCTCTTTCACGGTCAGCCTCACCCAAACCAATGCATTCAGCGGTTGGCCACGTCACTATCCCTCACTCACGCCTCTCTACTTTCTCCCCTTATAGGAGAAGAGAGCCCAGAATGCATGGGAGAGGGCGAGGACCGGAGGGGGGCTGCATCATCAGGTTGTCCTCATGGACGTGGAGCAGGAGGCTCTTGAAGTGAGCCGCACCCTCGAGTGCCTGTCCGTCGGGGACGCCGAGACTGCCACCCGACAAACAGCTGGTGACAGAACTTTAACATTCAGCACACACAATAGCAAATAATGTTAACATGCCTTGCCATCTGCAGCACCTCAATATCTGTCATCATGGTTAATATTGTCTTCTGTTCTCTTACAGGGCCTTCAGCGACCACCATGATGGCAGAGGGCGATTCCTCAGAGGACCTGCCGGCCTCTGAGGGGGCACCATCACATCTGAGCGAGCCATCCCCCTGCGCAGATAAACACACCTCGGTGGGTCCCCATCCTCAGTTAGTTGGGGTTGCACATGGTGAGTCACCACACACATGTGATCACGAGCAGACACTGGTGGCAGGGGCAGCTGTGGAGTGTCCGCGTCGGTAGGAGCAACTCTTCTCCAGGCTCTGCTCAGCTGGACACAGATGCTGAACTCCGGGGGCCATCCTTTAAAAGGAGAATAATCGAGGGGCGGCAGCAGGTGCTGGAGCAGGTGCCACGCGCACTCTCCACAATCGCGCAGAGGATGGAGGAGTCCAACTCCTGCATGAGTGGAATGGTGGCACAGGTACAGGAGGGCATCTCTGAGATACTGTCACAGGGATGTGAGGGCATCTCTGAGATAATGTCGCGGGTAAGTGCGGGAATGTCTGCGATGGAGAGAAGGCTAGCCTCCATGGAGCTTCAAGAACGGCTCACCAATGAGTCCATTGAGGCCCTGACAACGGCCCTTCGGACTCAGGGTGAGCAACTTTCTGCCGCCTTAAAAAGGCAGGCAGATACTCTGGCACTGGCCTTACAAGGCTTCACACATGTCCTCCAAACTGTCGTCCAGCAGGGAGGTAGGAGTGATGTGGGCCTGGCCCAGGAGAGGGATGATGGCGAAAGGGGACATGGAAGTGGGGACGCCACTCAAAGCGCTCCCACGTCTCACCCATTGCCCTCCTCTCAACCAGTACCCGCAATGCTGCCTCCTCTCCAGGTGGCCGAGTCTGCCCCTGTACAGGTGCAGGTGGAGCAGTCTTTGGAGGGGCCCTCACGGGCACCGAAACCCAGAGGGCGAAGGCCCAAAGCATCTAATCAGTCAGGGCATGACCAAGAGCAACCTGCCACTACCTCTGCTGCAGCCACAGGGGAAGCACCATGTAGGAGTAGTCAGAAGCGTAAGGCAAAGGTTTTGTGAGCATAAAGGGGACTCACAATGGCGTTTGACGGTTTGTCATGTTTTTTATTTATCTTTGATTTTTGTTAATGGCACATTAAATATTATTATTGTCACCACTACTGCCACGTCTTGGCCATTCTTGACTGGCTTGTGTAATAAGTCCCTTTCATGAGGTTCACCATGAACACCCACACTTGATACCACCCATTGGGTCACCCTACAGTGGGTGCATGTATAATTGCACGACTATTTTGTGCAGGTGCCTGTGGCACAGCACTGTGTTGTGGAGCTCCACGTGGCGGAGGTGGATGGAGTGCCTGGCGAGGCTGGTGATGTTGCTCGTCCTCGGATGAAGTGATGAATGCAGCTATGGCACCCCCCCCCATCCTGACGGTGTGAGTTTGAGGGGGTCCGCAAAGTAGGTAAATGTGTTTGCACAGCAGAGTTTAGGGTATAAATTAATAATTTTGAGTGGAAAGACAAAGGTGTTGCATCCAAACTTTGTCTGAAGTGACAGAGTGCCCTGCTGCAATAAATGAGGTTTTCGCCCCACCTGTCAAATAATCCTTTGCATCTCCCACTGGCTGCTGGCTGAAACACGCCTGCTCCAACAGGGAGTGTTTCCCACAGCACGGGAAACACGCTGAGGATCCATCAAAATTGCACCCCTGCCAAAATCTCCGGTCAATGTGGTCTGTCAAGTACCTCAACTAGCTAAATAACTGTCTAAATTATCATCCCGTCGGCTTTAATTGCCGGTGGGAGTCTCACATGCGGGAGCTGCGCACGCACCCGAATGTGTCATTGGGGAACCCGGAAGTCAGCGGGTTGGAGCTGGGCTTCGAACCCGCTCCGGGATTCCACCATTTTCGGAGCCCCCGCACCCCCAACGTACCCGCGGCCGTCTGAAAATCGGCCCCATGGCTACAGTTATATGAAGTTAGGGGACAGGTAACAGAATGGATAGCAAGCTGGCTACAAAACAGAAAACAGAGAGTAGGGGTAAGGGTAGCTACTCTGACTGGCAAAAGGTGGGAAGTGGTGTTCCACAGGGATGGGTGCTGGGGCCATCATTGTTCACAATTTACATTAACAATTTGGACTTGGGAATTGGAAGCACAATTTCAAAATTTGAGGGCAGCACCAAATTGGGGGATGTAATTAATACAAAGGAAGAATGCGTCAAAATGCAAGAAGACATTCATAAACTTGCAGAATTGTTAATTTTAAATCTGAGATTGATAGATTTTTGTTAACTAAAAGTATTAAGGGATATGGGGCTAAGGCGGGTATATGGTGTTAGGTCACAAATCAACCATGATCTCATTGAATGGCAAAACAGGCTCGAGGGGGTAAATGGCCTACTCCTATTCCTATGTTCCTATGTCCCTAGAATGGGCCTGTAATAGGCAGATGAATTTCAATATAGATAAGTGTGAGGTGGTGCATTTTGGTAGGAAGAATAAGGAGGCCACATACTGCTTGCATAATAAGAGTCAAAATGGCGTAGAGGAGCAAAGGGATCTCGGGGTACAGATGCACAAATCATTAAAAGTAGCGACGCAGGTTAATAAGGCCATAAAAAAGGCAAACCAAGCACTGGGGTTCATTTGTAGAGGGATAGAATTGAAAAGCAGAGAAGTTATGTAAAACTTGTATAGAACCTTAGTTAGACCACACTTGGAGTATTGTGCACAGTTCTGATCTCCATATTATAAAAAGGATATAGAGGCATTGGAGAAGGTTCAAAAAAGATTTACATGGTTGATACCAGAACTGAGAAGATATACTTATCAAGAAAGATGAACAGGCTGGGCCTCTTTTCTCTAGAAAAGAGAAGGCTGAGGGGTGACCTGATGGAGGTCTCTAAGATAATGGTAGGGTTTGATAGGGTAGACGTGGAGAAAATGTTTCCACTTGTGGGGGAGTCCAAAACCAGAGTTCATAAATATTAGATAGTCACTAATAAATCCAATAGGGAATTCAGGAGAAACTTCTTTACGCAAAGAGCGGCAAGAATGTGAAACTCGCTACCACAAGGAGTAGTTGAGGCGAACAGCATAGATGCATTTAAGGGGAAGTTAGATAAGCACATGAGGAAGAAAGAATCAGAAGGGCAAGCTGATAGAGTTAGATGAAGTAGGGTGGGAGGAGGCTGGTGTGGAGCATAAACGCCGGCATAGACCAGTTGGGCCGAATGGCCTGTTTCTGTGCTGTAGACTCGATGAAAGGTAAGGAGTGTAGGACTGTTGTTGAATGGGGACGTGTAGTTGTGGCTACTGGTATTGCTCATGAATAATCTGACAGAAAGGGACTGTCTACATTGTAGCCTCCCTTCCTCATCCTCCTCTTCCTCCTCGTGCTCCTGTTCCTCAGCTTCTCATCTCATAGGTGGTGGCAAGGGCTATTCCCTCATGATGGCCGGGTTGTGCAGCATGCAGCGTTCTACCACAAATCTCAATACCCACTCAGCTGAGTATGACCAGGCTCCTCCAGAGCGGTCTAGGCAGCAGAAGCATTGCTTGAGGATGTTGATGGTCTGTTTGATAACGTTCCTTGTGGCAGCGTGGCTCTCATTGTAGGTCTGCAGTGCAGGTGTACATGGGTTCCTGTCTGGAGTCATGAACCACGTCATGAGGGGCTATCCCTTGTCACCCAGTGGCCAGCCTTTGACTTGCTGTGCTGGTTCAAGTACAGGTGGAACAGAGGACTGCAGCAGAATGAAAGAATCACCTGCATGATGCGCTGGTCGCACACCAGCTACACATTGAAGGAGTGGAATCCCTTTCAGTTGATGAATATGGCCGAGTTCAGCTGAGAAGCACCCAAGGCATTATGTGCGTGCAGTCAATGACACCCTGCACCATGGGGAAGACTGCATTCTGTGCAAAACCTCATGCTCGCTCCTCCTGCTTGTCTCTGGCAAGAGGGATTGAGGTGTATGTGTTTCTTATTATACAGAGAGCCTCAGTGACCTCCCTTATACAGCAGTGCAATGTTACCTGAGAGATGTTGCTTATATCTCCAGCAGCAGCCTGAAAGGAGCCTGAGTCATAAAAATTAGAGCCACGGTCACCTTGACAGCCACAGGCAATGTTGTCCTTGGTCTGCTTTAAGGCTGCAGTTGTGGATGTAGCAGTTGACAGATTTCTCCTTTGTAAACTGAAGACACCTCATACACCGGTCCTCAAGTTGAGGTAAGAGAATTTCTCCCTGAAGACCCTCCGCAGATAAGGCCTCCTGCTGAGCGCCCTGCTCCTCCTCCCTCTTCTAGCAGCTTGTCCTGTTCTGCGTGGCCTCTCTTCAATCTCCCAGTCTTGTTCAATTCCCAGAGAAAGCCCGACCAAGCCACCCTTGTCTGGAAGCAACTTTTTTCACCACAATACTTTAATTGACACAAAAAGGACAAGGCCAGCCAGACCACTCCCTGTAGAGTAAAACTTTAGCCAAGTATAGGAAACCTCCAAAAATACATACAATTGCACCAGCAATCAAAAGAAATAATCCAGCAACTAACCTGTGAGTACTTCATGATCCCTTTAAATAGCGCTGTTGGGGGCTCCTTAATGCCGTCTAACGTTGTGTTCAGCTGTGTGAGGTTAAGATTAAGGTTGGCTGGAGTATGGAATTCCAAAATGGTAGTGGTGGCTTCGAATCAGCGATGCACACTGATTCGCGTTATGATCTGCCTGCTCTGCATGCTGTCGGCGGTCATTAGGCGTTTGCGTAAACACCTTTATCAAGCTGGTGCCCTGCCCACTTTCCATCAGAAGTATGCGCGCACATCGTGGACCCCATTTTGAAACCTCAAGTTACAGGGCAGTACTTAAAAAAACGGGCGCTATGCCGCCCAATTTAACTCCAGAGGTTTGTCCATAGCTAACCAAATAAAGCTGCAATATTCCACCAACTTATTTAAATTCAGCACAGTGAAGAATCATGTTGTGAAATATATTATTTGAAAAAAAACTAATCTCAAGAACAAAACATGAAGACAATTTCATAAATATATGGCACTGCTTCAGATTCGTATTATTCTGAAACACTCTTAAGGCAGTCTTTAGAAATCATTTTTAAAAAACTCCGAAAGGAAAGTCTCACTATTGGGACTGGACATTATATTGGAGGTTGTGATGTATTTGAAAGTATCCTTAAAATGGATAATGTACAGTTCAGCTGGCTGTTTTCATATGTTATACTCACAGAATCATACCTTTCAGCCAACGTCCCAGACTCTTCCATCACCATCCCTGGGTATGTCCTGTCCTTCCAGCAGGACAGACCCACCAGAGGTGGCGGTACAGTGATATACAGACAGGAGGGAGTGGCCCTGGGAGTCCTCAACATTGACTCTGAACCCCATGAAATCTCATGGCATCAGGTCAAACATGGGCAAGGAAACCTCCTGCTGATTACCACATACCGTCCTCCCTCAGCTGATGAATCAGTCCTCCTCCATGTTGAACATCACTTGGAGGAAGCACTGAGGGTAGCAAGGGCACAGAATATACTCTGGGTGGGGGACATCAATGTCCATCACCAAAAGTGGCTCGGTAGCACCACGACTGACCGAGCTGGCCGAGTCCTGAAGGACATAGCTGCTAGACTGGGCCTGCGGCAGGTGGTTAGCGAACCAACACGAGGGAAAAACTAACTTGACCTCGTCCTCACCAATCTACCTGTCGCAAATGCATCTGTCCTTGACAGTATTGGTAAGAGTGACCACCGCACAGTCCTCGTGGAGACGAAGTCCCGTCTTCGCACTGAGGATACCATCCAACGTGTTGTGTGGCACTACCACCGTGCTAAATGGGGTAGATTCAGAACAGATCTAGCAGCTCAAAACTGGGCATCCATGAGGCACTGTGGGCCATCAGCAGCAGCAGAATTGTATTCCAGCAAAATCTGTAACCTCATGACCTGGCATATTCTTCACTCTACCATTACCAGCAAGCCAGGGGATCAACCCTGGTTCAATGAGGAGTGCAGAAGAGCAGGCCAGGAGCAGAACCTGGCATACCTAAAAATGAGGTGCCAACCTGGTGAAGCTACAACTCAGGACTACATGCATGCTAAACAGCGGAAGCAACATGCTATAGAAAGAGCTAAGCGATTCCACAACCAATGGATCAGATCAAAGCTCTGCAGTCCTGCCACATCCAGTCATGAATGGTGGTGGACAATTAAAGAACTAACGGGAGGAGGAGGCTCTGTAAACATCCCCATCCTCAATGATGGCGGAATCCAGCATGTGAGTGCAAAAGACAAGGCTGAAGCGTTTGCAACCATCTTCAGCCAGAAGTGCCGAGTGGATGATTCATCTCCTCCTGATATCCCCACCACCACAGCAGCCAATCTTCAGCCAATTCGATTCACTCCACGTGATATCAAGAAACGGCTGAGTGCACTGGATACAGCAAAGGCTATGGGTCCCGACAACATCCCGGCTGTAGTGCTGAAGACTTGTGCTCCAGAACTATCTGCGCCTCTAGCCAAACTGTTCCAGTACAGCAACAACACTGGCATCTACCCGACAATGTGGAAAATTGTCCAGGTGTGTCCTGTCCACAAAAAGCAGGACAAATCCAATCCAGCCAATTACCGCCCCATCAGTCTACTCTCAATCATCAGCAGAGTGATGGAAGGTGTCATCGACAGTGCTATCAAGCTACACTTACTCACCAATAACCTGCTCACCGATGCTCAGTTTGGGTTCCGCCAGGATCACTCGGCTCCAGACCTCATTACAGCCTTGGTCCAAACATGGACAAAAGAGCTGAATTGCAGAGGTGAGGTGAGAGGGACTTGGAGACACCAAGGAGCCCTAGTAAAATTGAAGTCAATGGGAATCAGGGGGAAAACTCTCCAGTGGCTGGAGTCATACCTAGCACAAAGGAAGATGGTAGTGGTTGTTGGAGGCCAATCATCTCAGCCCCAGGACATTGCTGCATGAGTTCCTCAGGGCATTATCCTAGGCCCAACCGTCTTCAGCTGCTTCATCAATGACCTTCCCTCCATCATAAGTTCAGAAATGGGGATGTTCGCTGATGATTGCATAGTGTTCAGTTCCATTCGCAACCCCTCAGATAATGAAGCAGTCCGTGCCTGCATGCCACGGTACGCCGATGGTGAAGGGAGTGAATGTTTAGCGTGGTGGATGGGGTGCCAATCAAGCGGGCTGCTTTGTCCTGGATGGTGTCGAGCTTCTTGAGTGTTGTTGGAGCTGCACTCATCCAGGCAAGTAGAGAGTATTCCATCACACTCCTGACTTGTACCTTGTAGATGGTGGAAAGGCTTTGGGGAGTCAGGAGGTGAGTCACTCGCCACAGAATACCCAGCCTCTGACCTGCTCTTGTAGCCAGACAAGTGCTAGGCAATGACCATCTCCAACAAGAGAGAGTCTAACCACCTCCCTTTGACATTCAACGGCATTACCATCGCTGAATCCCTCACCATCAACATCCTGGGGGTCACCATTGACCAGAAACTTAACTGGACCAGCCATATAAATACTGTGGCTACAAGAGCAGGTCACAGGCTGGGTATTCTGCGGCGAGTGACTCACCTCCTGACTCCCCAAAGCCTTTCCACCATCTACAAGGCACAAGTCAGGAGTGTGATGGAATACTCTCCACTTGCCTGGATGAGTGCAGCTCCAACAACACTCGACACCATCCAGGACAAAGCAGCCCGCATGATTGGCACCCCATCCACCACACTAAACATTCACTCCCTTCACCACCGGCGCACCGTAGCTGCAGTGTGTACCATCCACAGGATGCACTGCAGCAACTCGCCAAGTCTTCTTCGACAGCACCTCCCAAACCCACGACCTCTACCACCTAGAAGGGCAAGGGCAGCAGGCACATGGGAACAACACCACCTGCACGTTCCCCTCCAAGTCACACACTATCCCAACTTGGAAATATATCGCCGTTCCTTCATCGTCGCTGGGTCAAAATCCTGGAACTCCCTTCCTAACAGCACTGTGGGAGAACCTTCACCGCACGGACTGTAGCGGTTCAAGAAGGCGGCTCACCACCACCTTCTCGAGGGCAATTAGGGATGGGCATTAAATGCTGGCCTCGCCAGCGACGCCCACATCCTATGAATGAATAAAAAAAATATTGTGTCCTGGAGCTGAAAATGCTAATCAAGTGATGTGTTTGTTTTTTGACCTTGTATTTTCCTCCATCAATCTCTCTATTGCTTTGAGTTCCAGTTCATCCCCTGATAATACAGCCTTTGTAGTTAGACTCCTTAAAAGCAAAACTGGCTCAGAACTTTGTTGCACAACTGATCTGTAAGATTTATATCTTAATTATATTGATCAATATAACTTTAATACCTACACTGTTTTCAATTATTCATTGCCCAACAGAAGTCAGTAAATACCATAGGCAAATTTTAATATCGTCCAAAAGTGGACTATTGCTTGCAGAATAGTCAGTCCTTATTATTTCATTTTGTCTGGAAGTATTTTTTTTCGTGAACTATACGACACAAATGAAAATCTTTGCAAATAATATTTAAAAAGTCGATGTCCTACACATTCAAGACTAACGTGCTACTCCAAGGATTGGTATAATATGAGTTTGTGCCTGCACTTCCTTGCTAATGAATTTTTGATCTTAGCTGTGGCGTTGGTTGGGAAATGGGTTGATATTGAGCACAGTAACACTAAGGGAACAGAAACTGAGAGCAAGTCATCATGCTCTGTTCTCACATCATGTCTAGAGTTGAGCTGAGAGAGAATAGGACTGGAAGAACATCCAGTGCCCATTGCCTTGGACAAGCAATGCAGAAATACCTCAATGGGGTCGGGGTGGGGGGCTACAAAAGGGAAGAAAAAGGCAAGAGGAAGGGAGACTGCCATTGTGAAAATAGTTAATATTTTTCAGGTGAGTAAAATGAAAGGGCTATACAACTGTACATTAATGTTAAGAAAGAATTTGCATTTCTAAAGCATCTCACCAAATCCTTGGATGCCAATGACATACCTTTGAAATACCAATAAGATGTCACAAACAGCCAATGAGAGGAATAATCAATTTTTGGTGGTGTTGTTTGAGGGCAGAATGTTTGTCAGAACACCCTCCTATTTTTACATCCACCATAGTCTCAGATTAACACATTAACTGAAAGACGGCACCTCTGATAATTTTATGAAGTGTCAGTGGTCCTGGAGTGGGCCTTGAATCCAGAACCTGCTCAGTATGAGTGAGTATGTGACCACTGAGTAGTAGTTTAAAGGGGGGACGTTCTGATAAATATCATCTGAAGTCCAGGCTGAGATTATTGCTTTGTACTCGCTCCAGGGTAGTTAGTTGTATAATATATATATAAAGAATCTGAATGTTTTAAATTGAGAAAGCCAGATGAAAGCCTATAATATAGAACACCAGCAAAGTTGAAAAAGAATTTGAGAAAAATTGAGGTACATTAAGAAGCAGTCAATATGTGGCACCAAACTTAGATTGTAAAGTGTAGGAGGAAGAGTTAAGGAGTTTGCGAAGTTTTGAGTTCTTGGGAAAGAATGAGCTAGAGTTATGGGTTAGTTTCATTATTTATGAGTCTGGTCTTGGTGCAATAGCAGCATTCAATCGAGATTGGCTTGTGTTGTTGACACTCGTATTGAAGGATTAATGATTGTGATGGTTCTACTGCAAGATTATTGAGAGATAATTTGAAATTGATTTTGCTAGGAAGCTCAATGACTATTTCATATTTTATATATAGGACAGGATCTTATAAAACTGTGAGAGCAGAGTTTGAACAGTTTACGACCATCAATTAAACTTTAAGATGAGTTATCCTGTGTAATATAGACAACTAGAATGTGTGTGTGTTGGAGGATGGGGTATTGGGGCAGAACTCACTCAGCTCGCGTGGCGTTCCTCAATGGCGTCCTGTCCAATCGCCGTCAAATCCATCAGAGAAAGTTCGCGAACGCCCACATGCGCATTAAAACCCCAAAATCGCAAACTTGCTCCAATTGGTTCACCGGCGTTTTGACAGTTACAAATTAAAGGGCCACCTACGCTACAATCAATACACTCAGCAAACATCTGTAAACTTACCCATCTGCCCAGCTGGAATGAAGATACTTATGCCACGAGAAGGTACGCTTGAAAATACCAGCCCTACACTACTTTTTAAAAAGCACGGTGACTTATAATGACTGCAAAACAACAAAAAATTAAGTTTTCAAAATGTAGAATGTCCAATTATTCTTATTTTAATATTGTTTGATCATTAAAAATATTTATTAAAAAATAAAAATTTTATTTTTTTAACTTTTAATTTCTGTATGTTTCAGTACATTATAAATCATTTCCTTGCCTTTTTATAATAAGGTATGTTATTATGTTAAATTTTTATTTAGACAAATGTAGGGAATGTCACTTTAAATGAATGAGTTTTACTTGCCTGCTTGTGGGTGGGGCTTCTATTCTCAGTCTCTGCATGCTCACGAGGGCCTACACTGATCTCAGAGCGCACCACTGGAGAAGAGTTCAATATTCAGCAAGTGGACGTCCTGGGCCATGCAGCGAGTATCTTCGTACTTTTTATCTGCAGGATGTGCGGAGAGCCTTGCCACACCGGTCAGAGCAAGTTCCAGCCCATTACCTTTTAAAAATAAAATAAAATGCTTGTTTGGAGTTTATGAGAAAAGAAAAAAAGACAAGGGCACATATAAGTATATATATATGTATATAGCTTAAAAAGAGACAATAACACAGCATTACGTAGCAATCTATGTCAGGAACAAGACATATTGACAGACACAGCAAGATGGTCACTGTCACTACAATATCACATACATAAGGGTTGAATGGGTGGAACAAACTATGGTGAAACACCCGGACTTTTATCCATTCAGCTGACAGATCACTTGCTACCCTGCAGAGGCTCCCAGTTATCAGCAATCAGCTCATCAGGAGAGTTAGGGAACCTCTGGAAAAAGGAGAAAAAGATGGAGGATAAGAGAACGGGGGGGGGTTGGCTCCCATACACAGAAACTTCTTCGCCGTGGTGATAACTGCAGGGCAAACAGTTCCTGTGATTGGATTAGGTGATTTAAAATGGCATTGTATGGTGTAGTTTGAACTACTGTCATATTGGGTTTCATATATCACAATAAATTATTATACCAAAATGTATTATAAAATTGAAGGGACATTTTCAATACCTTTGTAAAGTGTGTTGGAATGAATTCATTGAATAATGCAGTGGAACTGGTGATGCTAACACACACACACATACACAAACAATAAATTTGATCTGACATACTCTCCTTGGAGTCCCACCTCCAATGGATGGGGCCCTGGGTTATGACTGGAATTGATTATATGCTGCTCTTATTTCAGGTGACGTGTTCAAACTTCCAGCATTTTCACAAGTAATAATGCCCCTTGCTGCTTCTCTGCGTTCAACAAGCCGTTACCTATCTGTATGAAACAGAAGGAAAGGCTGTGCTCTTATGGCAACATTTGTATAATTATTATTCAATTAGATTAGTCTGATGAGGCGCTGGGGTTGCATGTCCTGATATTAAAAGGAATGCTGTAAAGTGATCTGACACTGTTGTAAACAAGTTTAGACTCAACTCTGGCAAAACCTGATCAAACCTCTTCTGCTGGTGTATTTCCTCCACAGGATGGGAGTGAATATAAAAGTGGGTATCATCCTCTGGTTACTCTCAGGACCTCTTGGGCCTGGTTTCAGAACAGCAACAACAACATTTTGCATTTATACAGCGCCTTTAACGTAGTAAAACATCCCAAGGCCCTTCATAGGAGTGATCATCAAACAAAATTTCACACCAAGCCACATAAGGAGGTATTAGGACAGATGACCAAAAGCTTAAAGGAGGAGAGAGGTAGAGAGGTTTAGGGAGGGAATTCCAGAGCTTAGTGCCTAGGCAGCTGAAGGCACGTCCACCAATGGTGGAGTGATTAAAATCAAGGATGCGCAAGAGGCAAGAATTGGAGGAGCGCAGAGATCTCGGAGGGTCGTCGTGCTGGAGGAGGTTTTGGAGATAGTGAGGGGCGAGGCCATGGAGAGATTTGAAAACAAGGATGAAAATTTTAAAAACGAGGCGTTCCCGGACCGGGAACCAATGTAGGTCAGCGAGCACAGGGGTGATGGGAGAACGGGACATGCTGCAAGTTAGGATACAGGCAGCAGAGTTTTGGATGAGCTCAAGTTTATGGAGGGTGGAAGATGGGAAGCCAGCCAGGAGACCATTGGAATAGTCCAGAGTTTGGAGGTAACAAAGGTATGGATGAGAGTTTCAGCAGCAGATGAGCTGAGGCAGGGGCGGAGATGGGCGATTGCGTGGGGAACGGACGGATTTTACTGTGCGTAACCCGCCAAGTAAAATCCGTCCATTCCCCACGCGATCGCGGGTAAATTGAAGCCACTTACCATGGCTTCCAGCTTTCCCGTCGTCAACCTGCGCAGTGGGCGGACTGCGCACCCGCATCACAGGCTATCAGCTGGAGGACCCCTATTTAAAGGGGCAGTCCTCCAATGCTGTTCCTGCGGCAAAGAAACAAAATTATAGAATGAAGCAGACCAGGGGAAAGGCTGCTCCCAGATTTACTGATGCCTCACTCCAGGTCTTACTGGATGGGGTGAGGAGGAGGAAGGATATTTTCTACCCGGCGGACGGGAGGAAGTGGCCTGCCTCTGCCACCAAGAAGGCCAGGCTCGAGGTGACAGAGGAGGTCACCAACAGCAGCAACATCTCCCACACTGGATCCAGTGCAGGAAGCGCGTCAATGACCTAACTGGGTCGGCCAAAGTGAGTGCATTTACTCATTCTCCTACACTCCATCTTCCACATCACCACCCCCAACCCACAACTCATTCTGCACCGCCAACACTACTCTATCACATCACTCCCCACACCCACACAAACCTCATCCTCAACTTACCTGCACTTACTCACCTCCCCAGTACTCATCCCACCACTACCACTCTGTCTCATACTCACCCTCTGATGCATCTCTTTCACGGTCAGCCTCACCCAAACCAATGCATTCAGCGGTTGGCCACGTCACCATCCCTCACTCACGCCTCTCTACTTTCTCCCCTTATAGGAGAAGAGAGCCCAGAATGCACGGGAGAGGGCGAAGACCGGAGGGGGGCCGCAACATCTGGTCATTCTGACAGATATGGAGCAGGAGGCTCTTGAAGTGAGCCACACCCTCGAGTGCCTGTCCGTCAGGGATGCCGAGACTGCCACCCGACAAACGGCTGGTGACAGAACTTTAACATTCAACACTCACAATAGCAAATAATGTTAACATGCCTTGCCATCTGCAGCACCTCAACATCTGTCATCATGGTTAATATTGCCTTCTGTTCTCTTACAGGGCCTTCAGCAACCGCCGTGATGGCGGAGGGCGATTCCTCGGAGGACCTGCCGGCCTCTGAGAGGGCACCATCACATCTGAGTGAGCCATCCACCAGCGCAGATACACACACCTCAGTGGGTCCCCATCCTCACTTAGTTGGGCTTGCACATGTTGAGTCACCACACATGTGAGTACGAGCAGACACTGGTGGCAGGGGCAGCTGTGGAGAGTCCGCCTCAGTGAGAGCACTCTTCTCCAGGCTCTGCTCAGATGGACACAGATGCTGAACCCTGGGGGCCATCCATGAAAAGGAAAATGATCGAGGGGCAGCAGCACATTTGCGAGGTGCTGGAACAGGGGCCATGCGCACTCTTCACAATCGTGCAGAGGATGGAGGGGTCCAACTCCTGCATGAGTGGAATGGTGGCACAGGTACGGGAGGGAATCTCTGAGATAGTGTCACAGGAACGTGAGGGCATCTCTGAGATAGTGTCACGGGTAAGTGCGGGAATGTCTGCGATGGAGGGAAGGATAGCCTCCATGGAGGCTCACCAATGATTCCATTGAGGCCCTGACAATGGCCCTTCGGACTCAGGATGAGCAACTTCCTGCTGTCTTAAACAGGCTTCACACATGTTCCCCAAACTATTGTCCAGCAGGGAGGTAGGAGTGATGTAGGCCTGGCCCAGGAGAGGGATGATGGCGAAAGGGGACATGGAAGTGAGGATGCCACTCAAAGCGCTCCCACGTCTCACCCGATGCCCCGCTCTCAACCAGTACCCGCAATACTGCCTGCTGTCCAGGTGGCCGAGTCTGCCCCTGCACAGGTGTAGGTGGAGCAGTCTTTGGAGGGGCCCTCACGGGCACCGAAACCCAGAGGCATGAGCTCAAAGCATCTAATCGGTCAGGGCATGACCAAGAGCAACCTGCCACTACCTCTGTTACAACCACAGGGGAGGCACCATGTAGGAGTAGTCGGAAGCGTAAGGCAAAGGTTTTGTGAGCATAAAGGGGATTCACAAGGGTGTTTGACGGCTGGTCATGTTTTTTATTTATCTTTGATTTTTGTTAATGGCACATTAAATATTATTATTGTCACCACTACTGCCACGTCTTGGCCATTCTTGACTGGCTTGTGTAATAAGTCCCTTTCATGAGGTTCACCATGAACGCCCACACTTGATGCCACCCATTGGGTCACCCTACAGTGGGTGTATGTGTAGTTGCACGACTATTTTGTGCAGGTGCCTGTGGCGCAGCACTGTGTTGTGGAGCTCCACGTGGCGGAGGTGGATGGAGTGCCTGGCGAGGTTGTGATGTTGCTCGTCCTCGGATGTAGTGATGAATGCAGCTATGGTACCCCCCATCCTGACGATGTGTGTTTGAGGGGGTCCGCAAAGTTGGTAAATGTGCTTGCACAGCAGAGTTTAGGGTATAAATTAAGCATTTTGAGTGGAAAGACAAAGGTGTTGCAGTCAAAACTTTGTCTGAAGTGACAGAGTGCCCTGCTGCAATAAATGAGGTATTCCCCCCACCTGTCAATAATCCTTTGCATCTCCCACTGGCTGCTGGCTGAAACATGTCTGCTCCAATAGGGAGTGTTTCCCACAGCACAGGAAACACGCTGAGGATCCTTGAAAATTGCACCCCTGCCAAAATCTCCACTCAATGAGGTCTCTCAAGTACCTCAAGTATCTAACTAACTGTCTAAAGCAACATCCCGCCAGCTTTAATTGCCGGTGGGAGTCCCTCATTCGGGAGCTGCGCGCGCACCCGAACGCGTCACTGGTTGGAGCCAGGCTCCGAACCCGCTCCGGGATTCCGCCATTTTAGGAGCCCCCCCCTGCCCCCAATGCACCCGCTTGGCCCCAGGTTGTCTGCCTGCCCTTGTGGCCGTGAATGGTGTGTGACACAGACACACTCAATTGAGGATAGAGGAGCAAATAATTTAAAAAGAGAAACAAAATGCAAAAATCTTGTCGTTTTCAATCATGCTGTCTTTTCTAATAGACTAGGGAAGATCACTAAAATGTGCCAATATTCGAGCTGCACGACGAGATTGAATTTAGAAAGCACTATGATCTACATTTTGTCCTCACACAAAGGAACACTCTGATACAGAATGGATATTAGATCTGTCTAAAATGGTTCAGATTATTTATAAAAAGGGAGTCCATAAAAATGTAATTTACTGTAAGTTCACAAAAATTACTTCATGCGTTTTCTTTTTGGATATAGTTATACCCACCCTCTCCCCCAGTCAATGTCACCTTAGGGTACAATACATCCATCCATTCTAACTTACCATTCACATAGGAACAGATTCAATTATATGGGGGCTGTTTAACTCCTCTGCAACTTATCATCTAAAATGGTCAATAATTTATAAGTATACATCATGGGCAGGCATTGAGGACCTACACTATTACAAACTATTTTAATTAGTATATGATACCAGGAGTAGTGAATGGTATCAACTTGGTATCAATGGAATCCATCATCTATTCCCATTCAAACAATTTAGAATCGATTCTTAACACTTAAAGATTACAAGATATAGAACATTTGATTCAGCGATATAAAAACAAAAATGTTCATCTTATAATTAACACCAAAGTACTAATTAATAACCGTAGCTACATCAGTGAAAAAAGAGCACACAAAATATCAGTACAAACCTAAGCCCTGATTGAGCGGGGGGTGGTGGGGGGAACATCTGCGGAGAATTCAGCATGAGGTCAGGGCCATTTTAACTCCCGGCCCTTATTTGAACAGTGCAGCACTGTCTCTGGCCTGTAGCCAGTGCGATTGCCATCATAGCTGGCGGGCAGGAGCAAGAAATCGGCAAGAAGCCAAAGCCACTGGGGATCTAAGGGAACAGACCCAGGCATAAGGTTAGTGCTGAGAGGGGCAGGGTTTCCAAACAGTTGCCGGTGATGGGAGAGAGAGGGAAGGTCGGAGATGGGGAGGCCCACGGATTCCTTGTGGGGCCTGGAGGAGCTCTCCTGCTAATCATGGCCCACATGGAATCTTCATAAAAAATAAAAACAAAATCCTTACTTTTGTGTCTTCTGGCCACTCAGCTGCCTCCCGCCAGGTTTTGTGGACAGGTTTAGCGCCGTGTGGGCCTTCCACCATTTCAGGTAAAAATCGTGTTGCAGCGCTGATGACATCATCAGCATATCATGTAGGCCCCTGCCCGCCTGGGGTGGGTGGCTCTCCTGTGCCTGAAATGTCCCTGGTTAAAATGGCAGGCAGGAATGTGTCGGAACTGAGTCCCAAACCCCCCAACTGCCGTATTAACTACCCGCCCACCCTGTTCACGCAGGGCGGGCTAGGTTACAATTGGGGCTCATATAATTTCTTTTTTTTTATTCATTCATGTGGGCGTCACTGGCGAGGCCGGCATTTATTGCCCATCCCTAATTGCCCTTGAGAAGATGGTAGTGAGCCGCCTTCTTGAACCGCTGCAGTCCGTGTGGTGAAGGTTCTCCCACAGTGCTGTTAGGAAGAAAGTTCCAGTATTTTGATGAAGGAACGGCGATATATTTCCAAGTCGGGATGGTGTGTGACTTGGAGGGGAACGTGCAGGTGGTGTTGTTCCCATGTGCCTGCTGCTCTTGTCCTTCTAAGTGGTAGAGGTCGCGGGTTTGGGAGGTGCTGTCGAAGAAGCCTTGGTGAGTTGCTGCAGTGCATCCTGTGGATGGTACACACTGCAGCCACAGTGCGCCGGTGGTGAAGGGAGTGAATGTTTAGGGTGGTGGATGGGGTGCCAATCAAGCGGGCTGCTTTGTCCTGGATGGTGTCGAGCTTCTTGAGTGTTGTTGGAGCTGCACTCATCCAGGCAAGTGGAGAGTATTCCATCACACTCCTGACTTGTGCCTTGTAGATGGTGGAAAGGCTTTGGGGAATCAGGAGGTGAGTCACTCGCCGCAGAATACCCAGCCTGTGACCTGCTCTTGTAGCCACAGTATTTATATGGCTGGTTCAGTTAAGTTTCTGGTCAATGGTGATATTGATGGTGGGCGATTCGGCGATGGTAATGCTGTTCAATGTCAAGGGGAGGTGGTTAGACTCTCTCTTGTTGGAGATGGTCATTGCCTGGCACTTGTCTGGCGCGAATGTTACTTATCATTTATCAGCCCAAGCCTGGATGTTGTCCAGGTCTTGCTGCATGCGGGCTCGGACTGCTTCATTATTTGAGGGGTTGCGAATGGAACTGAACACTGTGCAATCATCAGTGAACATCCCCATTTCTGACCTAATGATGGAGGGAAGGTCATTGATGAAGCAGCTGAAGATGGTTGGGCCTAGGACACTGCCCTGAGGAACTCCTGCAGCAATGTCCTGGGGCTGAGATGATTGGCTTCCAACAACCACTACCATCTTCCTTTGTGCTAGGTATGATTCCAGTCACTGGAGAGTTTTCCCCTTGATTCCCATTGACTTCAATTTTACTCGGGCTCCTTGGTGCCACACTCGGTCAAATGCTGCCTTGATGTCAATGGCAGTCACTCTCACCTCACCTCGCTGTATGAATGAACACAAATGGAGAAGAACTGAAGACTTAGGGAGGGATAATACCAGAACTGAAAGGTTATAACTATCAGGAAAGACCGAACAGTCTGGGCCTCTTTTCTCGAGAAAAGAGAAGGCTGTGGGGTGACCTGATAGAGATCTTTAAAATGATGAAGGGGTTTGATAGGTTAGACGTGGAGAAAATGTTTCCACTTGCGGGGGAGATCAGAACTAGGGGCCATAAATATAAGATGGTCACTAATAAATCCAATAAGGAATTCAGGAGAAACTTCTTTACCCAGAGAGTGACAAGAATGTGTAACTCGCTACCACAAGGGGTAGTTGAGGTGAATAGCATAGATGCATTTAAGGGGAAGCTAGATAAATACATGAGGGAGAAAGGAATAGAAGGATATGCTGATTGGGTGAGATAAAGTAAGGTGGGAGGAGGCTCGTGTGGAGCATAAACACTCATGTGGACCTGTTGGGCCGAAAGGCCTGTTTCTGTGCTATAGATACTATGTAATACCATGTAGTGTTGGCTTGACTCTTCCGCATTAAATATCCACACTCCTCTTTCCAAAGTCCTCCCACAAACCATCCATCTCTCTGTTTAAAAGTGAAGATACGTAATTTGTTTACTTTCCCATCCTCTCCCCATTATTAACAGTAAAGGCTAAATAAAAACAACTGAAGACAGAGAAAGTTGACCACACTAGACTGCATTAAAGACAAACACTGATGCACAAAGAATATGTGGTGCAGGAGTCAACTCCCCTGTTTCAATATTGGGTTCCAATATATTCTCACAACAAAAAAGCATTAATGTTTTCAATGGGATGAAACAATATAATATCCAGTTAAGAAGAACTTGAAAACCTTGGTACTGAGGGAGATTTATGGCTAATCAAACCATGAATCACCCAAACATTGTAAACTGTGACCTGCAGAAGCCATGTTCAAAAATATAAACAGATGTTCAGAAATGCAATGCCCAGAATCTCCGCTCTACTGAACATTTAATACCACAGGTAATTCTATCTATTCACATTTGTATTGTTCTGCTTTGGAAATCAATTCAGTTGTAGCCAGTATAACCATTTCCTGGATAAGATTAGGTTCTGACTCTCCTCTTCTTCCTCCAGGACGGCCATTACATTTCCCTCCTGCTCCTCTGATACTACAAATTCAACCAATGATGATTTGATTTGAAATCATTTATATTTGACCTTCATTCAAGTAGACGTCAGTCTGGTAGTGGTATTAAATCCTGATCCCACTGGAAATTGTAGCAAGACTTATTTATTGTAAGAGACAAAAATGGCCCACATACT
This sequence comes from Heptranchias perlo, assembly GCF_035084215.1. NCBI lineage: Eukaryota > Metazoa > Chordata > Chondrichthyes > Hexanchiformes > Hexanchidae > Heptranchias > Heptranchias perlo. The sequence continues at coordinate 16,660,601 of NC_090334.1, forward strand.
ATACTGGATTGGATACTCTTTCTAATAGTCGGCTAAGCCAAAGCTTTTTAGCCCTCTAGCTGTAAGCCTTTACCACCGAGTTCAAACTCCATTGAAACAGGTAACACGGTAAGGGCAAGTTTTAATGCCAAGATTGCTATTTTCCATCTGGCGCTAAGTGGACATAAAAATTACCGACATTTGGAATAGGCCCCCAAATTGTTGAAACCGAATTCATCGTAACTTGAATACCTCTTTGATTGTTGCTAAGACGTCCTTAAATGTTGAATGTGTGAAGGAGCTGGATCAGCATCCATTGATAGCAACATTAATCCACTTTTAAAAAATGTAAAAATTGATCCGAATTGTTTTTAAACCGTTTGATCTTTTAAAAAAATGTCTTGATCGTAAGACTCCATCTTTAAATGCAGTTTATCTTGAAATTCTCCTCCCGCCCACACAATGCCTTGAAATGTTTTGCTATGTTAAAGGCGTTATATAATATAAATTCCATTTTAAAAGCAGGTCCTGATAGTGAGAAGCCATCTTGAAGTAAAGCGGTACTTCAAACAAAGTAGGCTTCGTTTAAAATAATTCCCTATATGTAGTCTGAATCCCTGTTGGAGATTACAAGTACAAACCCAGGGCTCAGATGTCATTACAGAGAGCTTTTTGACCTTCCCTCTCTCCGTTTATGGTTCTCCACACCCGCTATCCTTGTGGCTCTCACAGTACGAGAGGCAAATTCGATATAAGGCCAATGTCTGAGTCATTGCTCTACCCAGTCCCATATTCAAAGTCTAATTTAGAAATTAAAAAGTTGCACTGCAGGAACAGTCAAGATGGCGAATGTGAAGCGGTTTTAAGAGTATGTTGTTTTAGGGATAAGCCTGCCTAAACTTTCCTCAAAAGTTGACACACCTCTTTTAATATCAGACACTGAAAACGAAAACTTGATCACATTTCAGTCAGGGATGAACCCAGCTGGATGCTATAATGTGAGAATTAGGGATGAGATTTGTGGCCGAAATAACCTTTCTGTAAGTTCTTGTGAACTTATCTGAATCCTTCAGCTGGATGGCTGTCACAACACATCCATCAATGCTATTCATAGGCCCTGATATTTACGGGGAGGTGGGAAGGGTGCAGGGGAGACCGAAAATGGCTGGGGAATCTGGCAAGGCCGGGGACGTGGAGATCCAGCCGAACCTAACAGCAGGACCTCATTAACATCTTTTAGCTCCGTTTCTCACCCGGCAGCCGGCCAAATGGATAGTTTGGCCGGTGGGCAGGAGGGAACACCAGTGGCAAGAGGCCACCACCGGGGACCCTTGGGGACAGCCCCCAGCAATCGGGAGGTCAGAAAGGCCCGCAATCAGGACTGGGGGGGAAGAGAGGCCCACGATCGGGGCTGGGGGGAGAGAGGCCTGTGATTGGGAGGGGGGGAGCGACCCACAATCAGGACTGGGGGGAGAGAGGCCCATGATCTGAACTGGAGGCAGAAGCCTGCAATGGGGAGGGGGGAAGAGAGGCCCACGATCGAGAGGGGAGAGAGAGGCCCATGATTGGGAGGGGGGAGAGAGGTCCACGATCGAGAGGGGGGAGAGAGACCCATGATCGAGAGGGGAGAGAGAGGCCCATGATTGGGAGGGGGGGAGAGAGACCCATGATCGAGAGGGGGGAGAGAGGCCCATGATCGGGAGGGGGGAGAGAGACCCATGATTGGGAGGGGGGAGAGAGGCCCACGATCGAGAGGGGAGAGAGAGGTCCATGATTGGGAGGGGGGAGAGAGGTCCACGATCGAGAGGGGGGAGAGAGACCCATGATCGAGAGGGGGGAGAGAGGCCCATGATTGGGAGGGGGGAGAGGGGCCGTGATCAGGAGGGGGGAGAGAGGCCCGCGATCGGGAGGGGGGAGAGGCCCGTGTTCGGGAGGGGGGAGGCCGAAGGCTTCCTTGAGATGTCTGAGGGAGCACACCTGGCCCACAAAGAGTGCTGAAAGAGGCAACCACCTTGAGGAGCTGGCAGTACCCGCCTCCCTTTCGCTGCCGGGTTTCCAGACTCGTGGGAAACCTGCGCAGCAGCAGTGAATTTTAAATCAGGCTCCCAATTGCACTGTGGGAGCCTGATTTAAATATGTTAATTACTTGTCTCTCCTCTCCACGGCGGGACACTCAGATACTCCGATATCCATTGCCGTAGAAAAGGCAGTGGGCATGTCCCCGGTGTGTTGGGGCTGCGTTCCCCATATTTAACTCTTTAATACCATCCCCCCCTGACCCCCTCCCGACCATCACGGGGAGAGGGGGTTAATATCGACCTATAACTACCCAAACCTGCTCATAATAATGAGTCTTTTTGAAATTGTTTGATCTGCTCCATCACAAAGATGTGAAACTGTTCAATTTTTTTTTTAGCTTGCCGTAATAATGTACTGAGAAGAAGCTATCCACATTGATAAGCAAGCAGATTATTTCAGCATCAAGAAGTTTTGAGCCAGCGAGAGATTTGCCAATAAATTCAGATCATTTTGCAACAGCAGATATTTGGTACAACCCAATCCGTAAGTCAGCTATTCCTATATAAATGAAAGCAGGATTTACAGGCCTAAAATGGATGATGGGAATGTAACAAATAATTCCAGAAACTCTTCGACAAGCACAGATGGCGGGGAGTGAGATCTGCGTCGGATCAGTACCATCTTGCAGGAGTACATCGTGTTAAGGCAGAGAATGAAGCTTTGGATCCGCACTCAACCCACGTATTAATTCAGTCCCCCAATACCATCAGGCTCAGCAACCTCTCCAAGTTGCACAAAGTGGGAGCACTGTTCTGCTAATTGGCTTGACCCTTTATAAGTAATTCTACTAAAGGTCCAGCATGTTTCTGAAACCAATAAGCCCAAGTATTTGCTAACTGTCTGCTGATCCCAGAATGGCATTGACAGTGTATTTTTTCCAGTTAAAGAAATGATTTTGGTAGGAGGTAACTTTATAGTTTATCTGCTTGGGATAAGTTACGGCAGCCGATCGGGATAACCCATAAGGAAATTCCCAATGAATCTGCTCTTCCCTAATTATTTGCATTTTCTTTGCTCTCCTCATCTATTTATTTTCAACAATTCTCCTTCCTTCTCTAATATTTGGCTTGAAATCTTTGGTTTACTTTTGTACTCGGTGTAATTTGCCTTCTTTTAGGGTTCTTCCTATCGTTTACTAACGGAACATTAACAACCTATGCGTATCTGTTTCGTTGATGTACTCAATGCTTATCAGCATAAATCTATACTTAAAAAACAAATTGAGTCTGGTCCATCAATTGCTTGGTCACGATGGTTTTTATTTCACTTTTCGGGCATGAGCTGCAATGTAGCAATAGATCCAAGTTCTGACGATTGAAGAGCTTCGGGAATCATTTGTCATCATTCCTCTTTTATCCTGTCTTCACTTCCATATTATTGGAGCATATGGTTTGAAATGGATCATTTCCTAAAATTATAAGCAAAATGTCACGGATGAGAATTGTGATTAAATCTTTGAGTTTTTTTTTAATTAAGGCAATCGACATGTCCACCATATTTTTTTTGTAAGTAACAAGCGAGGTCAGGGAGTAAAGTTCGGAGTGTGTGTGGAACCAGGGGAGGGGTCAGAGAAGGAAGCAAATGGCAACATTTTCAAGGGCCGAAGCAGGGCCCAAGGCTGGAATGGGGAGCAATGTGGGGTCTGTGTGTTTGTGGTGGTCTGTGGGAGGTATAGTCCCAATTGTTTTGCACAAAAAGTCAGGGTGGGCTGCCTGTGAAGTATCAGGGGAAATACTTCAAGTCAGGATGCTCACGAGGCCCAGTGGGGTGCACTGGGATTAGCGGGTGGGGGGAGGTGCCGAGGGGTGGGGGTGGGGGAGGGGCGGGGGAAGAGAATGGCTCAAACAATTAGAACATCAATTAGGTAGGTTTGTGATTTTATTTCTGGATTCTTATGTTATATTTAGCTCTATCGTGGTTGATTTAATCAGGGAAATCTGCTTTGCAGGAAATGTGGAAATTACATCGAGGAAAAGGATTTGCATAATATGATTGATGAGTAACAAAAATATATAACAAAGGTAGAAAACAAACAATTAGACAGGAGAAAAGACAGAGACCTAAGAACAAGCAATGAGACGGAAGAAAATTGATGGCTCAGTGTAGTTGACAGACAACATACTTGATAAACACAAGAAACGTCATTATCAAGATATATAGGCATCAAAAAATCAAAAAACAGTGCTGAAGGCAGTTGCAGCTCCAGCTTAAGTTCCATTGAGTGAAGACTGAGAGAGGCTATGGTGGTGCTATTACATACAAACATACGTATTAAGAGCAGGAGTAGGCCATGCGGCCCCTCGAGCCTGCTCTGCCATTTGATAAGATCATGGCTGATCTGATTGTGACCTTAACCCTACTTTCCCATCTACCTACTATAACCTTTGACTCCCTTGTTAATCAGGAATCTATCTAACTCAGCCTTAAAAATATTCAATGACCCTGCCTCACCGCTCTCTGGGGAAGGAGTTCCACAGACTCAGGCCCCTCAGAGAAAAAAATTTCTCCTCATCTCCATCTTAAATGGGAGACACCTTGGGCTCGATTTTACCGTCGGGTTTCCAGCGGGCGGGCCCCGAAAATCCCGATATCCAGTCACGTGACGGGATCCCGCCACGATCCCGCCCACTTCCGGGTTCCCCGATGACGTGCGGGGGTGCGTGCGTGGCCCCCGCTGGTGGGAATCCCGCAGGCAATTAAAGCCAGCGAGATGCCACTTGAGGTTATTTATTTCGCTTGTTCAGGTCATTAACTGACCTGATTAAGGGACTGTGTGTGATTTTGGAGAAACATGGGACTGTTTCACACACTGGGGGAAACAGTCCTAGTTGAACTGGACCTGTTGCAGCCGTCAGCCTGTGGCAGCTGCAAAGGTCCATTTGACAGGTGGGGGGGGGGGAGACCCTCACCCATTGCAGGAGGCCGCTCTGTCACTTGGGACAAAGTTTGACCTCCACCACCCCACTCCGGACGGTCAAAGTCACCAACCTGCACACTCACCCCGGGGTCCGGAGACATGTGTCTACCTTGCGGACCCCCTCAGATGTACATATTGCGGATGGGGGCCGCCGTAGCTGCAGTCATGACCCCCTCGGAGGGCGAACAGCATCACCAGCCTCGCCATCCACGCCATCCACCTTTGACACGTGGAGCTCCACAACACAATGCTGTGACACATCCACCTGTACAGCAGGAGGGAGGGCTACCGCAAAGAGAGACGCATCGCAGAGGGCACTGCCCTCGCCACAGGGTCCACAGACCGAGGCGCAGCTCCTCGGACCTCTCCGAGCAGCAGTGCACACGGAGGCGCAGATTCACTCGACATGTAGTCGTGGAGATCTGCAGGCTCTTTCATGCCGAGCTGCTCCTGGCTGGCCCCAGCACCATCTGCTTACCTGTCGCTGCCAAAGTCACCACTGCCCTCCACAACTTCTCCTCTGCATCCTTCCAGGGTGCAGCCGGGTACACCGCCGATGTCTCTCAGTCGTCTGCGCGGAAGAGCCCTGCAAATACACCTGCACCTACTCTGCAGTAACACAATGGGTGGCATCAGTGGTGGGTCCTCATAGTGATACCCAGGAGCGGGCATTATTGGACACAACGGACAGGATTCGCGGAGCCATGGCAGTGGTGGTGCCAATATAATGTGTGATGTTTGTTGCTCTGAAATTCAATATAGGTAACACCCATGGCAAACCCTCAGACACCCTTGTGCACCCCCTTCATGCTGACGAGACGTTTGCCTTACGCTGCCTACTGCACATATGTGATGCATGCCCTGTGGCTGCAGCACAGGTGGTGGCAGGTTGAGTGAGGCTGGCCGTGAGAGAGATGCACGAGAGGGTGAGTATGGGATAGAGCCATGAGATTGTATGAGGATTGGGTTGCGTGTTAGTGGCGGGTGAGTACTGGCGAGGTGAGTAGGTGCAGGTAAGATGAGGATGGGGTTTGAGTGGGTATGAGGGGTGATGTGACAGAGTAATGTTGGCGGTGCCGAAGGAGATGTGGGGTGGGGGCAGTGTTGTGGCAGACGGAGTGTAGGGGAAAGACTACGTGTTCTCACTGTGGCTGACCTACTGAGGTCATTGGAGCGCCTCCTGCACTGTATGCAGGTGGGCGATATGTTGGTGGTGCAGGTGACCCCCTCTGCCACCTCGAGCCAGGCCTTCTTGGTGGCAGAGGCAGGCCGCTTCCTCCCGCCCGCCGGGGGGAAGATCTCTGTCCTCCCCCTCCTCCTCACACCATCTGATGATACCTGGAGTGAGGCATCATTAAACTGGGAGCAGCCTTCCCCCTGGGCTGCTCCATGCTGTAATTTGTTCCATTGGTTGCAGCATCTGTCAGTGGAGGACTGCCCCTTTAACTAGAGAGCCTCCAGCTGACAGATCGTATTGCGCATGCGCAGCCCGCGCGACGCGCAGACCAGCAGCGCGGACACCGGAGGAGCAGGTAAATGGATCCAATTAGTGGATTGCCTGCTACGATCGCGCGGGCAACCCACTAATTTCACCGGGCGCGGAGGCCACGCACCCGAAACCCAACCCGCCGGAAACCCGCAGGCCTGCTAAAATCAGGCCCCTTATTTTTAAACTTTGGCCCCTAGTTCTAGTCTCTCCCACAAGGGGAAACATCCTCTCAGCATCTACCCCTTCAAGTCCCCTCAGGATCTTATGGGCTCGATATTACCAGGGCTGTGGGTTCGCGGTGGGGGAGCTATTGGGCGCGTGGGTAACGCGCCTGGTGAAATCAGTCTGCCCCGCGCGCGATCGCTGCCTAATTGGATCCACTTACCTGGTCTTCCGGGTTCCCCACTGCTGATCTGCGCGTCGGGCGTGCTGCGCATGCGCAGTAAGCTCTGTCAGCTGGAGGAGCTCTATTTAAAGGGGCAGTCCTCCACTGACTGATGCTGCAAGAAATAGGAAAAAATACAGCATGGAGCAGCCCAGGGGGAAGGCTGCTCCCAGTTTAATGATGCCTCACTCCAGGTATCATTAGATGGGGTGAGGAGGAGGGGGAGGACAGAGATCTTCCCCCCGGCGGGCGGGAGGAAGTGGCCTGCCTCTGCCACCAAGAAGGCCTGGCTCGAGGTGGCAGAGGAGGTCACCAGCACCACCAACATATCGCCCACCTGCATACAGTGCATGAGGCGCTGCAATGACCTAAGTAGGTCAGCCAAAGTGAGTACACTTACTCATTCCCCTACACTCCATCTGCCACATCACCGCCCCCACCCCACATCTCCTTCTGCACTGCCAACATTACTCTGTCACATCATCCCTCACACCCACTCAAACCTCATCCTCATCTTACCTGCACTTACTCACCTCGCCAGTACTCATCCCACCACTACCACTCAACCCAATCCTCATACAATCTCATGGCTCTATCTCATACTCACCCTCTCATACATCTCTTTCATGGTCAGCCTCACTCAACCTGCCACTACCTGTGCTGCAGCCACAGGGCATGCATCACATATGTGCAGTAGGCAGCGTAAGGCAAACGTGTTGTGAGCATGAAGGGGATGCACAAGGGTGTTTGAGGGTTTGTCATGGTTGTTACTTATATTGAATTTCTGACCAACTCACATCACATATTATATTGGCACCACTACTGCCACGTCTTTGCGAATCTTGTCTGGTTTGTGCAATAATGCCCTTTGCTGAGGATCACAATGAAGACCCACACCTGATGCCACACTGCAGAGTGGGTGTAGGTGTATTTGAAGGGCTTTTTTGTGCAGACGACTGAGAGACGTCGGCGATGTCCCCGGTGGCACCCTGGAAGGATGCGGAGGAAAAGTTGTTGAGGGCAGTGGTGACTTTGACAGCGACAGGTAAGAAGATGGTGCTCGGGCCAGCCGGGAGCAGCTCGGCATGAAGGAGGCTGCAGATGTCCACGACTACATGTCGAGTGACTCTGAGCCTCCGTGTGCACTGCTGCTCAGAGAGGTCCAGGAAGCTGAGCCTCGGTCTGTGGACCCTGTGGCGAGGGTAGTGCCCCCTGTGACGCATCTCTCTCTGCGGTTGCCCTCCCTCCTGCTGTGCAGGTGGATGTGTCACAGCACTGTGTTCTGGAGCTCCACGTGTCAGAGGTGGACGGCTTGGCCGGCGAGGCTGGTGAAGCTGTTCGCCCTCCGAGGAGGTCATGACTGCAGCTACGGTGGCCCTCATCCAGAAGATGTACATCTGAGGGGGTCCGCAAGGTAGATACATATCTCTGGACCCTGGGGTAAGTGTGCAAGTTGGTGAATTTGATTGTCAGGAGGAGGGTGGTGGAGGCCAAACTTTGTCCCAAGTGACAGAGTGGCCTCCTGCAATGAGTGAGGGTCTCCGCCCCCCACCTGTCAAATGGACCTTTGCAGCTGCCACAGGCTGATGGCTGCAACACGTCCATTTAAACTGGGAGTGTTTCCCCCAGTACGGGAAACAGTCCCAGTTGTTTCTAAAATCCCACCACTCCTCACATATTCCCTTAATCAGGTATGTTAATGACCTGAAATAGCAAGGTAAATACTCTCAAGTGTCACCCCGCCGGCTTTAATTGCCTGCGGGAGTCCCACCTGCGGGGGCTGCGCGCGCACGTCAGCGCGTCTGTGGGGAACCCGGAAATGGGCGGGTTGGAGCCAGGTTCCCGACCCGCTCCGGGATTCCCCGATTTTCGGAGCCCCCCCCCCGCCAGGAACGCTCCCGATAGCGGGTGCTAAAATGGAGGCCTATGTGTTTCAATAAGATCATCTCTCATTCTTCTAAACTCCAGTGTATACAGGTCCAACTTGTCCAACCTTTCCTCATAAGATAACCCCCTCGTCCCAGGAATCAGTCAGGCCCAATGTTGCTCTGTTCCCACCCATGGCCTGAATGTCCCATTACAGGAAGACAAAAACCTCATGAATGTGAAGCTAATAGGGGTCCTATGTTGAAGTTAGGACCCCAATGGTACTTTAACTGAAAAAATAAACAGAAGTCCATCGCCCAGCCCATTAGGGGAAACTAGGTGGGATTGGTGAAACAGTGAGCAGAATGCAGACTCGGAGTGATTTGGCACTTTCCAAATTGCTGACATCTGTTACTTTGGAGTCGATTTTAATGAGCTTTTGGTTATTCACCCTCAAGAAGCAGTAAAAGCTTAGGATGGGCGGTGCTGCATTGTACTGGTGCAGGAGCAGAAGGAGAAGAACAGCAGCAGCAGAGCCTCTACAGGCAGAGGGAGCTGCAGTTGGACCTCTCAGAAGACAGAAGGTGAGGGACCTGCTCATAGATGGTCTTACCCACCCAATAAAAGCTACAGGCAAAGGGTCACCTTCCTCAAGATATCTAAGGAGCAGTACCTGAAGGTACACCCACAATGTTGTTAAGTAGAGAGTTTCAGGATTTTGACCTGGTGACGATGAAGGGCCGGCGATATATGTCCAAGTCAGGATGGTGTGTGACTTGGAAGAGAACTTGGAGATGATGATATTCCCTTGTGCCTGCTGCCCTTGTCCTCCGTGATGCTGTTTGGCATCCTCTTGCCATTTTGTGGGAACAGCACTTCCCTCCTGGCCCTGACCGCTGTCAGCAACACCTCCAGGAAGGTGTCTGAAAAGCAAGGGCCAACCTTTCCCCTCCTTCCAGCCATGTCCAGACTATAGTACAATAGCTACAGGTGAAGCCAGTATTCCAACTGAGTGAATACAATCTCCCTTTAAGAGGTGCATTCATTCTTTTAACCATCTTGTTGGTCAGTAGCTGAGATTGATATGGAAGTACCGTGTGCTCAGCCTGGAAACAGATATTTTTCATAAAGCTTGACACAGGCTGCAGACAATCTCCTGAGAGTTGCCGAAATAGATTACAAATATCATCTGGAAATGTTCACATCATTCTTTATGTACTTCTAAGGGGAAAAAGACCAATTGGTGGAGCAGACATACACCAGGCAGAATTTATCTTTGAAATTATGTTTAATTATAAAAATTTGCCCTCAAAGGCAGATTAGCAGCACCACCTGATCACTAAAAATCTGTTTCTATTTTATTCAGTAGGTGAGCATGATTGAGTACCGTTAGGGCATAAACTTCTGGAGAACATATAATCCTCAAGTGGTTCATACCCTATTTTGACTATCGGAAAGGAAGAGCCTTTGTTCACGATGGTGAGTAGATTGCACTTGATCCCCAAATGAGTCTGATAACAACACAATATCAAATGCAAAAGGAGCGCTGTAATTCTTTCAGAAATACTTGAAATAGACCCTCCAAGGCAATCCTTACATTGCCATCTAACACATCATTGACAAAGACACCAAATAGGTTGGGTGACAGTGGACAACCTTGCTTCATGTTGATAGAAATAGTTTCAGTGAGTTTCTCATCTACCCTTAGACAAATCTTGGAGCTGGAATCCATATCCCAGATGAAATACAAGATTAGGCCATGTACTCCCATAGCTTCCAGCTTTTTCCTTGGGCAGGACAATAATTTTATCTGTTTTCACATAGTTTGCGGTAGGACTTCCTTAAATATTCACAGCCGCTTCTAAAGAAGAATCTTTTCATATTGTTCATAAAATTCTCCAGAGTGTCCTAGAGCTTCTCAGAATTTTTAATTACAATTTTTATTGATTAGATAAATAATTCATTCTCATTCTAAATGATCTTTGAGAAGTTTATTTTATTGGAGAGAGAATCTAAGAGGATAATTTTCACCTTCATCACCTGGGTGGTAATCTGGCGGAGTGCATCGCCCACCCTTATCACAACCCATGCATTTCAATGGGATAAAAATTGGGTGGCTTCTACAACAGATGGGCAGCCCACTCCATCAGATTACCTCCCAGAGGGGTGAAGGTGAAAGTTACCCTCTAAATCTTGTTTATTCTGAGGAGTAATGAATTTTGTAGAACTCTGAATTGATCATTTTTATTTTTGAAGTGTTTGTGCTAATTTGACTATCAGTCATTCTATTTAATTGCTGGAGCAGACTATCCATTGCTCTTTCTACTAATGGTATATGGATTCCCAGGCCTTACTACCATTTTCAAAATATCTGGTTTTAACCTTCTTATAACTAAAAGACAGTTCTTCAGTGATCAGATCAAGTTGTTGGGCCTCCATTTGCTTATTTGAGTTTAGTCCAAATAAAACTATGTAATTTAACCAAATATGTAATTTTCAACTTCTTAATTTCATTTTCTAATCAATTTGTCATTTTGTGAAACATGTAAATACAACTTTGTTCTCTAAAGCAAGCACAAGACCATACTACTTTACTGGCATCCCAGAGGGTAGCCATAGGTACATCTCAGGTCTTATTTCATTAAAGCTAATCTGTGTGACTGTAAATACTTAGCAAATTCCCTATATGGCAGCATATTTGTATTAAATTTTCACATTGCCTGAAAGCTATGGATTGAGGAACAAAAGTTCTACCCACATTGGGATCTATCCTAAACATATCTAACTCAGTTAGAGAAAGTGCTCATATTGCAGATGCTGATACGGAATCTGGGCATGAAAAATAGTGTACTTAATGAATGAAGGACATATTTTATTCTCTTGTCAGCTTCTCCACCTCTTTGGCTATGAGCTGCATTCTTTGACGAGATACAATATCAAGATCTGAAATTTGCAACTTGACCAAAACAATTCCCACTTTTTTGACTGGGAACTTAACCCATCTACATCTATGATCAAATTCTTACTCTCTTGGAACTAATCATATTAATATATTATTTATAAGATAAGTCCTATGAGTTATACTGGCCATACTGGGACATGACCTATTTAATATCCAGAGAGCCTCAATGCTCCAGATCCAATGATTTCACCTTCATTGATTTTATTTTACAAAATTCTATCTATTCTGTGACTCCCAAACCTTTACATACAGAAAATTATCATTTGCTAGATAATTTCTAGCACTAAATTTTTCTTCTGAGTGAACAAGACCCTGAACTTCTGAAAGACTTACACCAAATGTAATTTACTTTAAAAATAAAACTCCTCCAAAACCTTTCCACCATGTATCAGTTATTCCCAACAAGACTGTTAGTTAGCTAGTTATAGTCATGTGAGTTCAATTAATGATGGAAAGACAATACGCTCAAAAGCAAAGTTTCACTTTTTCAAAGTTTAATTCTTCAAACAAACTTGATTTGGGGAAATGAGGTCTATCGAGTGTACAGTTCTTGAGCTCAATCTTCCTGGGTCAAATTCACATTTCTGTTACAATTCGTTGGTTCATGTACCTTTCTTGACTACAAATCACTAGTCTAAATGTCTTTCTTAGGCATGCAGCTACCTCTCTAAGCCATTATATACATATATGACCAATGAGCAAAGTTATACTATTGATTGACATTGGTGAAGATGACTTCATCACACTATGTTACTTCTCTTCACTTTCCCATACGTCTTACCTCACCTTATTCGAGGTCGCTAGACCAAGTTCATTTAAGTCACACACAGTATCACGAATGGTTCCTTTCAGGGTCTAGGTGCTTATCTTGGCTTGAGAGGCCCACTTTAGCATTCCAGTAGAGAAGGCAAATGCATGAAATTCTACTGTTCAGCCTCTGCTGTTCTTTAAAATACATATTAACCCTTTTCTGCCCATATCTTCTAACAAAGACATCCACTAATTTATGCTGGAAAGGACTCCCTGGATACCTAAATGAATCAGAAGCCGAAGGAATATAATACTCAGGAGCAGTCCATATGCCAAGAGGCACCCAAATGGCAGCAGAATTCACTAGGGAAAGGAATTACCAAAACAATAACTTCAGTTTGTTCTGAAACCTGCTTCCAGCTCCAACTGCTGCAAAATGTAACTTTCCAAATATCTAACTGGTTGTTGATACTCGCTGTATTTACACTAAGAATCACTAAGCCTTAGAATTCAATTTATCAGCTTATCTGCCTCAAATTCTGCAGTCTTCCCATGTACTGGGTCAGTTTTAAATACCCTTCTTCTGCTTGATTATTGAATTCTTAACACTCCTCTGCCCACCTGACATGCTGGGAATTGCCTTCCACCTCACTAAGGAAATCACTGGCTCAATAACCGTCAGAGTGAGGGACTCAGGCAAGTGCAGGGCGAGATCTCTCTACCTCACAAGGTGGTTCACTCCAGATGGTCTTGCGAGATGGCAAAATTTGAAAAGGCACCTTCTCCGGAATGATATTCAGCAAACACTGCAATGCCAATTTTTCCATCTCATAAGATCATTTATAGTGGACTATTTTGCAAGCCAGAAGCTAGAAAATGTAGCCATGCAGGTAGGATCCCTGACTCATGTAGGTGTGAAAAATGAAGTTGGGAGTGAGAAGGAATTGCACAGACATTGAAAGGGCAGAGGGTTTCAGAGTGTGGGTGGAAGCAATCTTAGAAACATGGGGGGTGAGTGACTGCTGGAGACACACAGCAAGAAAATGTGGAGCAGAGGCAGTGAGCAGGCAGGAGAGGATAAAATAAAAGGTCTGTCCCATAAAGTTCACATCGCTTTCAATCATCAGCAAATCCATAGGACTCAGTGCTGTTTTTTATACTTGTACTAGGTACCTAGACAATATACCAGTGATGTGCCACAATGATTACTCGATGTCTGCAACCTTGTGATGGACTCATCTACTCCTGGCTATAGTCCATGTGAGATATATTAAGAGTGTGTCTAACTACGATTTTCAGCTTTCTAAAATCAAAGCCGGCGCGGACACGATGGGCCGAAGGGCCTCTATCCGTGCTGTATGACTCTATGACTCTGTATGACTCTATGACATTGCTTAAATCAGTACTGCCTGATTTATCTCATCTTTAGCACTTTATCTCATCTTCTCTCCTACTCTTTCAAACCCTGGTCATGTCTGCACTATGGGCCTTGGGCATTCATCTTGGCTTCTCAATACAAAATAAGTACAAGGAAAGGCCATTTGGCCCATCAAAAGTCACTTCTTCCATGGACCATCTGCTCCATCATGGTCATTTAAGGGCAAATTCAGTGAACTTGCACTCCTGGAGCAGAACCTAACTAAGCAAGAATAAGAGTCAGAAGTAAGGCTATAACACCATGTTCTGACCTGGATTCCTGTTTAGCAAGGCTCCTATTTAGGAGTGCAGTCTCACTGAATTTGCCTTTTAATTTCCTGAGGTAATGTTCTGCATACATATATACAACCCATGCCCAATGTTAATCAATCAAAACTGCAGCATTTTTATTCATCGCTACTAATTAACTCTGACAGGCTACCTTGCACATGACCCAGCCCCCCAGCTCCATTAGTGCAGGAACCATCGTGTGTTGTGAAGTATTTGATAATCTGAGACAAAGATCAAGATGAAAAGTGAGTGAAAGTGAAACTGTAAGGAGAGAGAGAGAGGGAAATGCTAAGGAAGATATTATACTCTGGGCTCGAATAACATCAGATGTCCTTATCTATTACAGAAAAGTAAGATAATAGATCATGTGAATAAGGCTATAATTTAATGTTGAGTTGCATATAACATCCAGAAACCACTTCAGAATCACTCTTGTGGGTTATAATGCAATTTAAAGCACCCTGATTAAATCCCAGCTATATTGCTTTCTCCCAAGCATCCATAATGGTATATCTAATTCCCAGTAGAGTGCAAGATAGTCACAGAGAATGGAAAAAGCTGTTGTTATGCATGGTGTTGGCAATTGTACCACTGCCATCATTACTTTTGTACGCTGGCCAGAAAGGATTAAGCATTTGCACTGGGACATGAAACCGTCAAAACAAGAATGCTATACTTCATTTATATTGCCTTTGAGAGTGGATGGCCCGCAATGAATTCTGTTCCTAGGGAACAGTGGCCTAATGGTACTGGACTAGCAATCCAGAGGTTGCGAGTTCAAATCGCATCATAGCAAGTTGTGGACTGGTACCAGAAAAAAACAATCTGAAACCTGATGATTGTTGTAAAAACCCAACTGGTTCATTAATGTCCTTCAGGGAAGGAAACTTACCTCCCCTACCCAGTGTGGCATACAAGTGACTCCAGTCCCACACTACATGGCGGACTCTTAATGCCCTCTGAAGTAGTCTAGCAAGCCACCTTGTAAATAATTGCTACAAAGTTCAATATGAAGAAGAAAATCAGATTGATCTATCGGCAATGACCCAGGCAACATATCATAAGACTAAGGCAATCTCAGCCCATTCGTCCCTGCAAAGTCCTCCTCACTAACATTTGAGGACTTGTGCCCAAGTTGTGAGAGTTGTCCCACAGACTGATCAAGCAACAGCCTGACATAGTCATACTCGCAGAATCATATCCAGCGGCTAATGTCCTGGACTCCTCCATCACCATCCCTGGGTATGTCATGTCCCCCTCACAACAACACTCGAGAAGATCGACATCATCCAGCACAGAGCAGTTCGCTTGATTGGTGCCACTGCCACTAGAGTCAACATCTACCCCCTCCACCACAGACACACTGTGGTCACAGTATGTATGATCTACAGGATGCACTACAGCAACTAATCTACTTAACTTTCGTACCTCCCTCCCCTGCGACTTCTACCACCAAGAAGGTTAAAAATGAAAAAATGGGGAACGCGACCCCCAACCCGCTGCATACACGCCCATTGCTGTTTTTACGGCGGCAGGTTTCATGTCATGCAAGTGTCCCACCGTGAAGAGACGGGACACCTCATTAACATATTTAAATCAGGCTCCCACCGTGCAATTGGGAGCCTGATTTAAATTTAACAGTTGCTGCGCAGGATTCCAGGGCTCGGGAAATGGAGGCAGGAATGCTCCCCTGACCCCTCAAGAATGCCTTCAGCCTCTCCTCTGCTGATCGCGGCCTTACTCTACCACCCGCCCCCCCCCCCCACTGCCGTGATCGCAGACCTGCCCCCACTCCCAAGCTCCGATGCCTGGCCTTCCTCCCTCTGGCGATGGCTTCTCTCTCCGACCCCCCACCCCACCCCCCCTTACCCAGCCTGATCTCCATCCTTTCCCCTTCCCGATTGCTGGGGGCCGTCCCCAAGGGTCCTGGCTGCGGCCTTCTGCCGCTGGTTTTCTCGCACAGCAGCTGGCCAGCCTGTCAATTTGGCCGGCTGCCTTGCGGGAAATGGAAGAAAAAAATTATAATGAGATCCTGCCATTAAATTTGACAGGACCACTGCGTCCCCGGCCTTGCTGGGTTCCCTGACCGTTTTCGGCCTCCTCCGCATCCTCCCTGCCTGCCCGTAAATATCGGGGCCACTCCATTGAGTCTGCACTATTATTTTCAAAATAGATTGCACCAGAAATTGAAAGTACTCTGGTTTGCAAGTAATAATATTATCATAGCATTGCACATTTTAATGGATTATCTTAAATTTGTGATTCTACTTCGTCAGCTTCTGTTGTGAGCTGACAGAAATAATTTCCTGTGAGTTTGTCACCTTTAACCTTCACCATTTTTCTCAGCGCCATGATCCCTAACTTTATCATAGATTTTTCATAGTGCTGTTCAATTTAGTTTTGTAATATCATTTTGAGATTATGATATACTCTGTAGTGCCTCACAATTTGAATTGGATGCAGTTAATCCATTAAGCATTAAATATCACTTGTTTCTTTTTAAATCCACCCTTTCAAATATTAACATTTGTAAATATTCTGTTTGTTTTTTTAGAGGGACACTGTTAAGGTGAAAGGATCTCAGCGCTAGGAAAATCATCTTTTTCAATTTTGGCACCCATTGTCAGGATGGACCACTCTTAGGTAAGGTAGGAGCACAGGTCAAAGTTAGAATAATAGCAGCCTTTCTCCCTTCTGTCCTAGCTGAAGGCAGTGACCCACACAGGGACATGGCGCCACAGGTACCAGCACACCTCGGTACCTCACTCAAGTATGGTCACTTTACATGTGAGCCTAGACAGTAAGTGTTAGCAGCCTATTTCACCATGTTATCATTACAATCCAGCCCAGTGCTATCCTCAACAGACATCCACATAAATGCATTTCCCAGCAAGAGTGTCCAAGGACATCAATTAGGAGCGGGAACCTGGTTGATTATTTTTACTATAGTTCCAGTAATTTTTTTTTAACATGAAGTTGTTAGTATACACTTAATGGTCCAGACATTATTTTATCAATGGAACTCAATGCTCAAGGCAAACAAGATGTGGAGATGCCGGTGATGGACTGGGGTTGACAATTGTAAACAATTTTACAACACCAAGTTATAGTCCAGCAATTTTATTTTAAATTCACAAGCTTTCGGAGGCTTCCCCCTTCCTCCTTCCTCAGGTATTTACCTGAGGAAGGAGGAAGCCTCCGAAAGCTTGTGAATTTAAAATAAAATTGCTGGACTATAACTTGGTGTTGTAAAATTGTTTACACAAGGCAAACAAGAGCAAGCTTCAAGAGTAAAACTGAATCCGTTGGCCCTGAAATTATGCCTTGCGATACAAATATTCTTCTGAAATTCTACTTCAGCAGAGATGTTAACCCATCTATAACATAGATCAACTAGTTTATAAACACATTAAACATTTGTCCACAAATGTTTGTCCACTAGTATTCCACAGCATAATTTCAGGGTTGTTATGCTGATAAATAGCACATACATAACATCTTCATCTATAACATCAGTTCCAAAACTGATTGCTTTGAACACTAGTTCTGCCTGGACTAGTGCTGACTTTCAACGAATCCCAATGTAATTATTAACCAAAAGGAAACATTACACTCTAACAAGACAAATAGAAGTAAAATGGCAGACAAGCATTAACATCTGCGCTGACATCAGGCGTGCTTATCTTCCTAATGGGTGGGAGCTTTGCCTCCTGAACTAGCAGACTGAGAGAATATTAAAGCAGGTCAAGTAACTCACTCCATTTTTCCCGTTAGTTTATTTAATGCTTTATAAATATGGTAGAGTCAACAATTCATGTACCTGATTTTTGTAGATATATATATAATTTAAAAATCTTGTCCACAGGCCGGATCTTGTTGGAACAGGGAACGCCCATTAGTTAGATTTTTTTCTGCACCCTTCAGCTCGTAAAAATTTTGCGCTGTAACTTGCTGAAAGAGCGAGGACAACAGGACATCTGGGACCTTAGTGAACGGCGGAACCAACAGTGCATCTCCTTAACCAATCAGACTTAAGGATTGAGAAAGAAGCAGAGGAACGACTGAGAAGGAAATAGGGGGAATTAAATTCAAATCATGTACAGAAAGAGAAATAAAGAGAGCGGGAGAAAGATTGGATTAAGAGAGAGAAAGAAAAAAGAGACAGAAAGGAAAACCAAGAAAAAAATGTAAAAATGTAAAATTTGACATTTGTAAAATCTCTAACAACAATTGATTACATGCAGGAATGAGATTGAACAGTTTAAATTGTTCTCTTCTTTGGGCCAGAGAGGTAGATTGGCATTGCATTAACAATTATCTTGTCGTTAAAAAGGCACTTACACTCTTAATTACCAGACTTAACTTCCTGTGGCGAGTTTAATGGGCAATTAATCCAACATGTTCTTACAAATAACTGGGAGGCTAAGGGCAAGTTGCTGTTTGTAAATTGACCAGCAAGTTCAGGGAGATTTGCAACTCACAACTTATCTATTAATCCCCTGAACTTGCTGGCCGATTTGCCCATTAATAATGGCATGCGTCCTTAACACACCAATATTTTTCCAGCAAAATCTGGCCCAATATAATATATAACATTAATATTGCCAGATTTTCAGATACTATCGCTTGAATAGAAAATAATTCTCTTTGGCTGCTTGTGGCACTTTAGGATCCAATCTAACAATCTAATTGTACAAGTGTTGCTGAGATTACTCATGTGATACGTTTTAGCACTGATTGGCTAGGAGGGATTAGAATGGTTACTGCACAGAAGGAGGCCATTCGGCCCATCAAGCCCGTGCCGGCTCTTTGTAAGAGAAATCCAGTTAGTCCCATTCCCCCCCTCTTTCCCCATTGTCCTGCAAATTTTTTCCTTTCAAGTATTTATCCAATTCCTTTTTGAAAGCCACAATTGAATCTGCTTCCACCACCCTTTCAGGCAGCACATTCCAAATCATAACTACTCGCTGCGTAAAAAAGTTTTTCCTCATGTCGCCTTTGGTTCTTTTGCCAATCACCTTAAATCTGGGTCCTCTGGTTCTCAACCCTTCCACCAATGGGAACAGTTTCTCTTTATTTACTTTATTTCTAAACCCTTCATGATTTTGAACACTTCTATCAAATCTCCTCTTAACCTTCTTTTCTCTGAGGAGAACAACACCAGCTTCTCCAATCTTTGCACCGTTTCCCTGGAACCATTCTAGTAAATCTTTTCTGCACCCTCTCTAAGGCCTTCACATCCTTCCTGAAGTGCGGTGCCCAGAATTGGACACAATGCTCCAGCTGTGGCCGAACCAGTGTTTTATAAAAGTTCAACATAACTTCCTTGCTTTTGTACTCTATGCCTCTACTTATAAAGCCCAGGATCCCATATGCTTTTTTAACCACTTTCTCAACCTGCCCTGCCACCTTCAACGACCTGTGCGCATATACCCCATGTCTCTGTTCCTGCACCCCCTTTAGAATTGTACCATTTAGTTTATATTGCCTCTCCTCATTCTTCTTGCCAAAATTTATCACTTCACACTTCTCTGCATTAAATTTCATTTGCCATGTGTCTGCCCATTCCACCAGCCTGTCTATGTCCTCTTGAAATCTATTACTATCCTCCTCACTGTTTACCACCCTTCCAAGTTTTGTGTCATCTGCAAATTTTGAAATTGTGCCCTGTACACCCAAGCCCAAGTCATTAATATATATCAATAAAAGCAGTGATCCTAGTACCGACCCCTGGGGAACACCACTGTACACCTCCCTCCATTCCGATAAACAACCGTTCACCACTACTCTCTGTTTCTTAGAAGTTTTGTGTCATCTGCAAGTTTTGAAATTGTGCCCTGTACACCCAAGTCCAAGTCATTATGCTTTATTATCATTTTCTTGTTGTGCCAGTCAGAAGCTAGTGTTTGTGAAAGCCTTTTAAATTGACAGTGTAATGCAACTGCTTCAGAAATTGCAGCCGTTCTCCCGATCAATTTACAAAACCTGTCCATCTTCACTGCTCCTCCAGGAAAGCATCTTACGGGAGCAAAAAGCAAAATACTGCAGCTGCTGGAAATCTGAAATAAAATTAGAAAAAGCTGGAAACACTTAACAGATCACTCAGCACCTGTGGAGATAGCAGACAGCCTCTGTATTTAATGCATGCTCTTCCTCGGAACTGAAAAATAAAAGAAGGGCAGGCATATTAATATGATCAAGAGAAAAAGGGTGTATGTAACAAACACAGTGAGAAAACATCAGTGGATAATGTAACAGATCATCCCAGTCAGGTAACAGACAGAAGTATTGAAGAAATAAAAGACATGAGAGAAACATGCAAATAACTAAGGAAGTGAGAAGTCTGAGGAAAATACAAGAAAATGGGAGAGATGGAAAACACCAAAAAGCTGGGGATCAAGCATGAATTGACAACAGATTTGAAAATGAGGATATAACTAAAGTCTGAAGTTACTGAAGTCAAAAAGGTGATTGACTATATATTTGGTGCCCTCCAGCGTAACCTCCCTGCTCTTATATTCTATGCCACGGCTAATAAAGGAAAGTATTCCATATGCCTTCTTAACCATCTTGTCTATCTGTCCTGCTACCTTCAGGGATCTGTGGACATGCACTCCAAGGTCCCACACTTCCTCTACACTTTCAGTAATTTAAACTGGAGAAGTGTAATACAAGAAAAACAGCCTGTTAAAATAAACCAAGACTTTTTTAAACAGGACGATACAATGAAAAGTTTTGCGTCTTTTTGTGACTGGAAGGCTGTTTCCAGTGGGGTTCCGCAGGGCTCAGCACTGCTTTTTGTGATAATATATTAATGATTTGGACTTGAATGGAGGGGGCATGATTAAGAAGTTTGCAGATGATACAAAAATTGGCCAAATGGTTAATAGTGAGGAGGAAAGCTGTAGACTGCAGGAAGATATCAATGGACTGGTCAGGTGGGCAAAAAAGTGGCAAATGGAATTCAATCCAGAGAAGTGTGAGGTAATGCATTTGGGGAGGGCAAACAAGGCAAGGGAGTACATAATAAATGGGAAAGGTGTAGAGGAAGTGAGGGACCTTGGCATGCATGTCCACAGATCCCTGAAGGTAGCAGGACAGGTAGATAAGGTGGTTAAGAAGGCATATGGAACACTTTCCTTTATTAGCCAAGGCATAGAATATAAGATCAGGGAGGTTATGCTGGAACTGTATAAAACACTGGTTAGGTCACAGATTAAGTATTGTGTACAGTTCTGGTCACCACATTACAGGAAGGATGTAATTGCAATAGAGAGGGTACAGAAGAGATTTACAAGGATGTTGCCAAGACAGGAGAATTTTAGCTATGAGGAAAGAGTGGATGGGCTGGGGTTGTTCTCTTTGGAACAGAGGAGTCTGAGGGGTGATTTAATTGAGGTGTACAAAATTATGAGGGGCAAAGATAGAGTGGATAGGAAGGACCTATTTCCTTTAGCAGAGGGGTCAATAAGCAGGAGGCATAGATTTAAAATGATTGGTAGAAGAATTAGAGGGGAGCTGAGGGAAAACAATTTTCACCCAGAGGGTGGTGGGGGTCTGGAACTCACTTCCTGAAAGGGTGGCATTTAAAAAGTACCTGGATGTTCACCTGAAGTGCCGTGACCTACAAGGTTATGGACCAAGTGCTGGAAAGTGGGATTAGGCTGAGTGGCTCATTTTCGGCTGGCGCGGACACGATGGGCCGAATGGCCCCTTCTGTGCCGTTAATTTTCTATGATTCTATGATTAACAAAATTTGAGAGAGGAATAAACCCTGTTGTCAGCCCAGTAGTTTTTAACTCAAACTTAAAGTTTCTCACCTTCCTTTACGCTTAATTGAACCTTTGGCAGTACTGTCCATGAACAACAGTCCCCAGCAATGATTAATGTCACTACCCTGCTATGCTTCGTGGCTGGCCCTGAACACAGAAGTGAAAGATAGAAACTGTTATGACTGTGCACTGGATGAACAACTTGTCGTGAAATTGGATAAAATGCTTGCAATCCTATGTTGTATTTGCCAGATCACATGCCTGAGTCCCAAACATTGAGAGGAGCAAAATAGCCTTGTGCTACAAGTGAGTTAAAGTCCTCTAAAAATCTGAATAATCAAATTATTTGAATTGAGGTTTTCTGATTCTACTTTTTAAAGAGGTGCCAGCAGTGTATCAGGCAGTTTGAAGCTACATTCAATTTGTAGAATACCCAGGTCAAAAGGTTCACCTGGACCCCATGGTAGATTTATTGAATTAACTAGCAAATATCCATGAACTAACAGGTATCTTATAAGTGGTGCCTAGTGATGTAGGACAGCATAGCTTATGACTAATGTGGTGAGATATAACTTTTACACTTTGAAAGTTGTATCTGAGATATTTCTTATGCTCTGAGAAGTATTTTGGACCTACAGTTACAGAAGAACACCCATCTACTCTATTTATTACAGACACAGATATTCTTCACTGGATCATTTTGTTACGATCAAACTCGACATTGACTGTAATACTCTCACCAATTCTAGATTCAATTGCAATACCTTATTCTCATTTAAAATGACAGCCTGAGTCTGAAGGTTGTGGGTTTAAGCCACTCAGGTTCTTTCATAATAGAAAATTGTGGCCTAGAAATTCCATTACGCAGGGGACCAGGCATTCTGGGGACGGGGCGTTCTGGGGACCAGGCAATCTGGGGACCGGGCATTCTGGGGATGGGATGTTCTGGGGACCGGGCGTTCTGGGGGCCAGGCGATCTGGGGATGGGATGTTCTGGGGATGGGATGTTCTGGGGATGGGATGTTCTGGGGATGGAACGTTCTGGGGCTGGAACGTTCTGGGGCTGGAACGTTCTGGGGACCAGGCGTTCTGGGAATGGAATGTTCTGGGGTTGGAACGTTCTGGGGCTGGAACGTTCTGGGGACCAGGCGTTCTGGGAATGGAACGTTCTGGGGCTGGATCGTTCTGGGGACCAGGCATTCCGGGAATGGAACGTTCTGGGGTTGGAACGTTCTGGGGACCAGGCGTTCTGGGGATGGGATGTTCTGGGGGCCGGGCATTCTGGGGAGCGGGCGTTCTGGGGATGGGATGTTCTGGGGACCAGGCGTTCTGGGGACCAGGCGTTCTGGGGATGGAACGTTCTGGGGACCGGGCGTTCTGGGGATGGAATGTTCTGGGGACCGGGTGTTCTGGGGATGGAATGTTCTGGGGACCGGGTGTTCTGAGGACCGGGCGTTCTGGGGATGGGACGTTCTGGGGACCAGGCGTTCAGGGGATGGAACGTTCTGGGGACCGGGCGTTCTGGGGATGGAATGTTCTGGGGACGGGGTGTTCTGAGGACCGGGCGTTCTGGGGATGGGACGTTCTGGGGACCAGGCAATCTGGGGACCGGGTATTCTGGGACGGGATGTTCTGGGGACCAGGCAATCTGGGGACCGGGCATTCTGGGGATGGGATGTTCTGGGGACCGGGCGTTCTGGGGGCCAGGCGATCTGGGGATGGGATGTTCTGGGGATGGGATGTTCTGGGGGCCGGGCATTCTGGGGAGCGGGCGTTCTGGGGATGGGATGTTCTGGGGATGGGATGTTCTGGGGATGGGATGTTCTGGGGATGGGGCGTTATGGGGGCCGGACATTCTGGGAAGCGGGCGTTCTGGGGATGGGATGTTCTGGGGATGGGATGTTCTGGGGACCGGGCGTTCTGGGGACTGGGACTTCTGGGGACCGGGCATTCTGGGGAGCGGGCGTTCTGGGAATGGGATGTTCTGGGGATGGGGCGTTCTGGGGGCTGGGCATTCTGGGGAGCGGGCGTTCTGGGGATGGGATGTTCTGGGGATGGGATGTTCTGGGGACCGGGCGTTCTGGGGACTGGGACTTCTGGGGACCGGGCATTCTGGGGAGCGGGCATTCTGGGGAGCGGGCGTTCTGGGGATGGGATGTTCTGGGGATGGGGCGTTCTGGGGACCGGGCGTTCTGGGGACCGGGCATTCTGGAGAGCGGGCGTTCTGGGGATGGGATGTTCTGGGGATGGGATGTTCTGGGGATGGGATGTTCTGGGGACCGGGCATTCTGGGGACTGGGACTTCTGGGGACCGGGCATTCTGGGGAGCGGGCATTCTGGGGAGCGGGCGTTCTGGGGATGGGGCGTTCTGGGGACCGGGCATTCTGGAGAGCGGGCATTCTGGAGAGCGGGCGTTCTGGGGAGCGGGCATTCTGGGGAGCGGGCATTCTGGGGAGCGGGCATTCTGGGGATGGGATGTTCTGGGGATGGGGCGTTCTGGGGACTGGGCGTTCTGGGGACCGGGCATTCTGGAGAGCGGGCATTCTGGGGATGGGATGTTCTGGGGACCGGGCGTTCTGGGGACCGGGCGTTCTGGGGACCGGGCATTCTGGGGAACGGGCGTTCTGGGGATGGGATGTTCTGGGGATGGGGCGTTCTGGGGGCCGGGCATTCTGGGGGCCAGTCATTCTGGGGATGGAACGTTCTGGGGATGGAACGTTCTGGGGACTGGGTGTTCTGGGGCCCGGGCGTTCTGGGCAAGGTGTGTGCCCTGCACTGAGAGGTTATACCTATCAGGAAAAATTGAAGAGGCTGGGGCTCTTTTCTCTAGAAAAGAGAAGGTTGAGGGGTGACCAAATAGAGGTCTTTAAGATAATGAAAGGGTTTGATAGGGTACACGTAGAGAAGGAGTTTCTACTTGCGGGGGGAAATCTGGTTTAGGGGCCATAAATATAAGATAGTCAACAATAAATTCAAAAGGGAATTCATGAGAAACTTCTTTACCCAGTGAGTGATTAGAATATGGAACTCGTTACCACAAGGAGTAGTTGAGGCGACTAGCATAGATGCATTTAAGGGAAAGCTAAATAAACACATGAGGGAGAAAGGAAAGAAGGATAGTAAGACAGGGGGAGGGATGTGTGGAAGATAACATAAGTCTGAAGGAAAACACAATAGAAATGATAGTAAAGGTCAGGCTAAGTTAAAGAATAGGGGTAACATAAATAGTCAGGGAACAAATAATGTTATAGGACATAAGTATGAAATGACTATTAAAAACAAAGGGAGGGGAACAGTTACTAAAAAACAAATTAAATTGCCTGTACAGCAATGTGCACAGCACCTGAAACAAAACAGGAGAACTGGAGGCAATAATTCGTAGTGAGGGGCCAGATGTGGTCGGGATAACTGAAACATGGTTACATAAGGAACAGGACTGGCAGTTAAATATTGCAGGATATAATGTATTTAGAAAGGATAGGGAAGGAAGAAGGGTGGGGGATTGGGTAGCTGCACTAATTAGAGACACCATAATGGCAATAGAAAAAAGAGACTTAAGTAACATTAAGATAGATACAGAAACCATATTGATTGAGACAAAGGATAAGAAGGGATCGATCACATTAATCGGTATATTCTACAGACCACCTAATAGTGGAAGGGAAGTGGAGGATGAAATATGTAGGCAAATCTATGAAATCAGTTAAAAAATCACATAATAATCATGGAAAATTTCAACGATTGCCAAATAAACTGACAAGGAGAGGTAGGGAAAGAGGAAAGGGGAATGGAGGAGTTTTTACAGTGCGCACATGGCTCTTCTCTTACCCAGTATGTCAGAAGCCCAACGAGAGAGGAATCACTGCTGGATCTAGTAAAGGAAATGAACCAGAATTGGTAAGGGAAGTAAGCATAGCGGAACCTCTAGGCAATAGCGATCATAACCTAATAAGGTTTAAAATAATGATTGAGAAAGACATAAGTAAGACAAGGACCAAAATAATAGATTGGAAGAAAATTAATTTTGAGAGGATGAGAATGGAATTCGGGCAGGTAAACTGGAAAAAAATTTTGACAGACAAACGGTGATCAATGGAGGTCAGGAGAAATATATTCCTTTAAAAAGCTAGAACAAACAAACCAATAATGAAACAGCATGGATGAATAAAGAGATAAGGATAAAATTGAAATGAAAGAAAAAGGCATACTCTAAGTACATAGACAATAAAGGAAAGGATGACAAAGGGGAATACAAAGAGGTTAGGAAAGAATTCAAAAAAACAATTAGGAAAACAAAGAGGAACTATGAGATTAAATTATTAACGAATATAAAAAGAAATAGTAAAGTATTCTACAAACACATAAATAACTAAAGGAAAATCAGAATAGGAATGCACACGATAAACTCGCAGGAAACGAAAGCGAAATGGCAGAAATATTGAATCGTTACTTTGCCTCCGTATTTACCAGGGAGACTAACAAGGTGGGCAGGACATTATTAGAAGAGATTGAAAAAGATATTAAAACATTTAAGACAGAAAGGGGGGAGATAATTGAGAAACTAATCAAACTTAGGGAGGATAAAACCCTTGGTCCGGGTGGATTGCATCCGCGAATATTAAAAGAATTTAGAGAAGAGATAGCAGAGACACAATTACATATCTATAAAAATTCACTCGAAAAGAGAATAGTGCCAGAGGACTGGCGGACAGCTCATGTTATTCCTGGATTTAAAAAGGGAGATAGAACAAAACCAGAGAACTATAGACCAGTTAGCTTAACGTCGGTGGTAGGAAAGATAATGGCATCTTTACAAAGGATGTAATAGAAAAACATCTAGGGAATGATTTTGACCCCGAGCCAAGAAGGGGGCAGGGGGTCAAATTGCGGACGGGAAACCAGGAAGTATGGGTTTCCCAGACATCCTTGCGATTTTGACATAAGGACGTCTTTTATTTATTTTTTGTCAGTTTGCCGTTGGACTGACCGTCCTGATTGACAGGCTGGCCTCGGTCGAATGGGAGAGCAGCCAGGGAGAGGACATGTGCAGGTAAGTCTTCAGGTAAGTCTTTGTTTGTATGGATGTGGGGGGGGGGGGGGTATGGGTGGGCACGGGGGCACCGGTGGACATGGGGTCAGGGGGGAAGTCAGTCATGGGGGGAAGAATCGGGGGTCAGTCATGGCAGGGGGGGGGGGGGTGTCAAGATCAGGGGCTCGATTTTACCGTCGGGTTTCCTGTGGGTTTCCAGCGGGGGGGGCCCCGAAAATCCCGATATCCAGTCACGTGACCGGATTGCGCCACGATCCCGACCACTTCCGGGTTCCCCGATGACGTGCGGGGCTGCGTGCGCGGCCCCCGCTGGTGGGAATCCCGCAGGCAATTAAAGCCAGCGGGGTTCCACTTGAGTGTACTTACCTTGCTTGTTGAGGTCATTAAATGAGCTGAATCAGCTGTCAAAACAGGAAGTGTGGGATTTTACCTTCAACGCAGAGTGTTTCACACACTGGGGGAAACAGTCTCCCTCCAACCAGGCGTGTTGCAGCCAGAAGCCTGTGGCAGCTGCCAAGGTGCACTCCACGGGGGGGGGGAGAGCCCTCACCCACGCAGGAGGCCACCGCGAGACATAGGGCAACCCCTGCCCCCCACCACCCCCCGCCAAGCCAGAGGACAGACCGACGCGAAACCGCAGCCCCAGTCCGAGGAACCACCCACCTACCCTGCACAACCCCTCAGACCAACACCTGCCAGATGGGTGGTGCGTGGACACCCTGGGAGGACGAACAGCATGACCAGCCCCAGCAGCCTCGCAGTCCACGCGGTCCGCCGCAGAGACGTGGAGCCCCCCAACATGGTACTGTTGCATGCCCACCTGCACAGCAGGAGGGAGGGCAACCGCAGAGAGAGATGCGTCGCAGAGGGCACTACCCTCGCCACAGGGTCCACAGACCGAGGCGCAGCTCCTCGGACCTCGCCGAGCAGCAGTGCACACGGTGGCGCAGATTCACTCGACATGTAGCCGTGGAGATCTGCAGGCTCTTTCATGCCGAGCTGCTCCTGGCTGGCCCCAGCACCATCTGCTTACCTGTCGCTGCCAAAGTCACCACTGCCATCCACAACTTCTCCTCCGCATCCTTTCAGGGTGCAGCCGGGTACACCGCCGATGTCTCTCAGTCGTCTGCGCGGAAGAGCCCTGCAAATACACCTACACCTACTCTGCAGTAACACAATGGGTGGCATCAGTGGTGGGTCCTCATAGTGATACCCAGGAGCGGGCATTATTGGACACAACAGACAGGATTCGCGGAGACATGGCAGTGGTGGTGCCAATATAATGTGTGATGTTTGTTGCTCTGAAATTCAATATAGGTAACACCCATGGCAAACCCTCAGACACCCTTGTGCATCCCCTTCATGCTCACGACACGTTTGCCTTACGCTGCCTACTGCACATATGTGATGCATGCCCTGTGGCTGCAGCACAGGTGGTGGCAGGTTGAGTGAGGCTGGCCGTGAGGGAGATGCACGAGAGGGTGAGTATGGGATAGAGCCATGAGATTGTATGAGGATTGGGTTGCGTGTTAGTGGCGGGGTGAGTACTGGCGAGGTGAGTAGGTGCAGGTAAGATGAGGATGGGGTTTGAGTGGGTATGAGGGGTGATGTGACAGAGTAGTGTTGGCGGTGCCGAAGGAGATGTGGGGTGGGGGCAGTGTTGTGGCAGACGGAGTGTAGGGGAAAGACTACGTGTTCTCACTGTGGCTGACCTACTGAGGTCATTGGAGCGCCTCTTGCACTGTATGCAGGTGGGCGATATGTTGGTGGCGCAGGTGACCCCCTCTGCCACCTCGAGCCTGGCCTTCTTGGTGGCAGAGGCAGGTCGCTTCCTCCCGCCCGCCGGGGGGAAGATCTCTGTTCTCCCCCTCCTCCTCACCCCATCTGTTGATACCTGGGGTGAGTCATCATTAAACTGGGAGCAGCCTTCCCCCTGGGCTGCTCCATGCTGTAATTTGTTCCATTGGTTGCAGCATCTGTCAGTGGAGGACTGCCCCTTTAACTAGAGTGCCTTCAGCTGACAGATCGTACTGCGCATGCGCAGCCCGCCCGACGCGCAGACCAGCAGCGCGGACCCCGGAGGAGCAGGTAAGTGGCTCCAATTAGTGGATTGCCTGCTACGATCGCGCGGGCAACCCACTAATTTCACCGGGCGCGGAGGCCACGCACCCGAAACCCAACCCGCCGGAAACCCGCAGGCCTGCTAAAATCAGGCCCCAGGTGTCATCGTGAGAGACCGCAATCGTTGGGGTGTTGGGATCGAGGGTCATCGCCGAGGTAGGCGATCATTTGGGGTGGATTGGAGATCGGGGGGTTCCGCAATCGTTGGGGGGGGTCGGAGATTGGAGGGGGTCCGCGATCTTTGGGAGAGGTCGGAGATTGAGGGGAGGTCCGCAATCATTGGGCGCAGTTGGAGATCGGAGGGGGTCTGTGATCTTTGAGGGGATCGGGGTGGGGGGTCCGCGATCGTTGGAGGGTCTCTGCAGATAGTCTTGTTGGGCCTGGGGGAAACACTCCTGCTCCTCCAGGCCCACAACCTGTGCCTGTTAGTTTCGGGCCTTCTCCCCTACTTTCACGTGGCATAAAAGGGAAGGCCCAGGAATCCCGGCTCCCAGGCGTTGAAATTGGAAACTCTGGAAAAATGGAGGCCCACAGCCTCCTTGAAAGGTTTTAATTTCCAACCTGCCTCCTGGGAGCGGGTTGGAAACTAAAACCACCAACCTACTGTTTTTCCTTTTAAAATCATGCCCCTAGAGAATGAAAATGTAATAAAGAATAGTCAGCACGGATTTCAGAAGGGAAAGTCATGCTTGACACCTTATTGAATTCTTTGAAAAAGTAACAGAAAGAGTAGACAAGGATAATATATTTGGATTATCAAAAGGCCTTCGATAAGAATCGCATTGCAGACTCATGGCTAAGGTCAGAGCATGTGGAGTCAGGGGACAGGTAGCAGAATGGATAGCAAGTTGCCTACATAATAGAAAACAGAGAGTAGGGGTTAAGGGTACCTACTCAGACTGGCAAAACATGGGAAGTGGTGTTCCAAAAGGATCGGTGCTGGGACCACTATTGTTCATAATTTACATTAACGATTTGAATTTGGGAATCAGAATTTGTAGATGACACCAAATTGGGGGGTACAGTTAATACAAAGGAAGAATGTGACAAAATGTAAGAGGACATTAATAATCTTGCAGAAATGGGCGTGTAATTGGCAAATGAATTTCAATATAGAAAAGTGTGAGGGGGTGTATTTTGGTAGGAAGAATAAGGAGACCACATACTACTTGGATAATAAGAGACTAAACGGGATAGAGGAACAAAGGGATCTAGGGGCACAGATGGTCAAATCACTAAAAGTAGCGACGCAGGTTAATAAGGCTATAAAAAAGGCAAATCAAGAACTAGGGTTCATTTCCAGAGGAATAGAATTGAAAAGCAAAGAAGTTATAGAACCTTTGGTTAGACCACACTTGGAGTACTATGCATAGTTCCAGTCTCCATATTATAAAAAGGATATGGAGGCACTGGACATGGCGCAAAAAAGATTTACAAGGATGATACCAGAACTGAGAGGATATCCTTATCAGGAAAGGCTGAACAGGCTGGGACACTTTTTTCTCGAAAAGAGAAGGCTGAAGGGTGACCTGATAGAGGTCTTTAAGATAATGTAAGGGTTTGATAGGGTAGACATAGAGAAAATGTTTCCACTTATGGGGGAGTCCAAACTAGAGGTCATCAATATAAAATAGTCGCTAATAAATCCAATAGGGAATTCAGGAGAAATTTCTTTACCCAGAGAATGGTAAGAACGTGCAATGCGCTACCACAAGGAGTAGTTGAGGCAAATAGCATAGATGCAATTAAGGGGAAGCTAGATAAGCACACAAGAGAGAAAGGAATAGAGGAGTATTCTGATAGAGTTAGATGAAGTAGGGGTGGGAGGAGGCTCGTGTGGAGCATAAATACCGGCATAGACCAGTTGGGCCGAATGGCCTGTTTCTGAGCTGTACTTTCCATGTAATTCTATGTATACTTTTTTTTATTCGTTCATGGGATGTGGGCGTCACTGGCAAGGCCAGCATTTATTGCCCATCACTAATTGCCCTTGAGAAAGTGGTGGTGAGCCGCCTTCTTGAACTGCTGCAGTCCGTGTGGTGAAGGTTCTCCCACAGTGCTGTTAGGAAGGGAGTTTCAGGATTTTGACACAGCGACGATGAAGGAACGGCGATATATTTCCAAATCGGGATGGTGTGTGACTTGGAGGGGAACGTGCAGGTGGTGTTGTTCCCATGTGCCTGCTGCCCTTGTCCTTCTAGGTGGTAGAGGTCGCGGGTTTGGGAGGTGCTGTCAAAGAAGCCTTGGCGAGTTGCTGCAGTGCATCCTGTGGATGGTACACACTGCAGCCACCGTGCACCGGTGGTGAAGGGAGTGAATGTTTAGGGTGGTGGATGGGATGCCAATGAAGCGGGCTGCTTTGTCCTGGATGCTGTCGAGCTTCTTGAATGTTGTTGGAGCTGCACTCATCCAGGCAAGTGGAGAGTATTCCATCACACTCAAGAAGTCTTGGGGAGTCAGGAGGTGAGTCACTCGCTGCAGAATACCCAGCGTCTGACATGCTTTTGTAGCCACAGTATTTATGTGGCTGGTCCAGTTAAGTTTCTGATCAATGGTGAACCCTAGGATGTTGATGGTGGGGGATTCGGCGATGGTAATGCCGTTGAATGTCAAGGGGAGGTGATTAGACTCTCTCTTGTTGGAGATGGTCATTGCCTGGCACTTGTCTGGTGCGAATGTTACTTGCCACTTTTGAGCCCAAGCCTGGATGTTGTCCAGGTCTTGCTGCATGCGGGCACGGACTGCTTCATTATCTGAGAGGTTGCAAATGGAACTGAACACTGTGCAATCATCAGCGAAGATCCCCATTTCTGACCTTATGTTGGAGGGAAGGTCATTGATGAAGCAGCTGAAGATGGTTGGGCCTAGGACACTGCCCTGAGGAACTCCTGCAGCAATGTCCTGGGGCTGAGATGATTGGCCTTCAACAACCACTACCATCTTCCTTTGTGCCGGTATGACTCCAGCCACTGGAGAGTTTTTCCCCCTGATTCCCATTGACTTCAATTTTACAAGGGCTCCTTGTGTCTAATTCATCGGATGTAACTACAATAGTTTCTGTGCTCTGCCATTCTGAAGTGAATATGGTAGCATAGCACAAGATGACAATCAATCCAGTAAGCAGATTACTGCATTAGGGTAATTGTTAATCCTCAGGGTCATGCAATTCCACAAGGGGGGATTACTGAAAAAATATTGATTCTGGTTGGTAGGTATTGAAGTCCAATTATTCAAACTGTGTTGAGCAGTTGAAAGAGAAAAGAGCACTCAAAACTAACATAAACCAAACTGAAAAGAACATTGCAATCATATTTGTTCTCATCTTTCAGCCTATTGTGAGACACAAACTAAGCTGAGAACAGGAGTGGCCAATGTTCCATATTTATTGCAGATTGAAATGTTTAGTACAATGCACTTTTGTCAAAAATGTTCTGCACTTGCATATTTATTTTGTTAAGATGCTATAGGACATATTCCCTGCAATGCCTTCTCTGTCACAACCAGCTAGTCTCGTATTGATATAAATATTCATGAGATGCTGTCTTAGTGCTTCTCACAGAGCAGAGTTCATGGTGTTGTGGGAAAAAATCACCACTCGGAGTCAGACTTAAAGATTCAACATGCAGTTTATTGTACAAAGCTTTGGGAGAAGGACTGGACACTCCGTAGTGAACGCAGCTACCTTCTCAACTTTAAAATGGTTGTCATGCTTTTTTATACCTTTGAAATACAGATTTCAGTAGCTTTTACATCATAAATCTTGATTACACACATTAACCAATTAAGTCCGCACAGCAACAACGGACAGTTTACACATTAACCAATTAAGTCCGAACAACTATTATCACCTTAAGACAGCATGCCTTTGTTTCATGCAGTCTGGTTCTATAGTTTTATCAGTTCGTTATGAAATGTCCTTTGTATTCCCAGACTGTAAGCCAGTTCTGGAATGTACAAACTCAACACTTTTAACTGTCTTTCCCACAGTCACAGAATCCATTTTATTTAGTAGTGTCCCTTTGTTGCCTTTAATTCAACAGTCCAAAATCCACGCTAACAATGGTTTGAACTCATCTGCAGCCTGATTGTCTATGGTGATCATTAATACATTTAAAATAATGTTTTGCAGAGCTCTAGCAAAACGGAGGTCAGTGGGGGTCAAGGGAAAACTCTCCAGTGGCTAGAATCATGCCTAACACAAAGGAAGATAACTGTTGTTGCTGAAGGCCGACTATCGCAGCCCCACAACATCA
Organism: Heptranchias perlo; assembly: GCF_035084215.1. Taxonomy (NCBI): domain Eukaryota; kingdom Metazoa; phylum Chordata; class Chondrichthyes; order Hexanchiformes; family Hexanchidae; genus Heptranchias; species Heptranchias perlo. The sequence goes on from NC_090334.1 coordinate 16,693,931, forward strand.
CTGTTGGAGTTATTCAGAGCAGTAGCCTCAGCCCAATCATCTTCAGCTGCTTCATCAATGACTATCCTTCCATCATAAGATCAGGAATGGAACAGTCCACTGATGATTCCACAGTGTTCAGCTCCATCCACAGCTCCTCCAATAATAAGGCAGCCCATGCCAGCCTACAGCAAAATTCAGGCATGGGCTGACAAGTGGCAGGTAATATTCATGCCACACAAGTGCCAGGTGATGACCACCATGAACAACATAAAGCCCAGCCACATCCCTGATCTTCAACGGCACTACAGTCACCGACTCCCCACTTTCGACATCCAGGGGATCACCATTCACTGGAGGCTGAGCTGGACCAGCCAACAACATGGCTACAACAGCTGGACAGAGGGTGAGTACTCTGTAATGAGTGGCTCATCTACTGATCCCTCAAAGCCACCCCACCATCTACAAGACTCAAGTCAGGAATGTGATGGAGTACCCACCACTTGCCTGGATGGGTGCAGCTGCAACAACACTCGAAGCTGCTCAATACCATCCAGGAAAGAGCAGCTTCTCTTGATTGGTGCCCCTACCACTGGACTCAATATTCACCCCCTCCACCACTGGCACACTGTATACTATCTACAGGAAGCACTGCAGCAACTCAGCACAGCTTACCTTGACAGCACCTTCCAGACCCGTGACCTCTACCGCCAAGAAGGACAAAAGTAGTAAAATCAGGCAGGATCTGCACTGCAGCTTTGGGGGATTCTGCCTGGATTTGTTTTCACAAAAGTGGTGTGAGACAACCTTGAGGAAGTAATCTGACTCAACTTGGGCTTTGCACCAGCTGCAGTATCACTTTGAATTTTCAAAAATTCCTGTGACAGGGATCAAGACCACAGATACAATTGAAATACAGCTGCCCCATAACAAACATGAATAAAGTACCTATGGTAATGGGATCACGTAATGTGTGGCTTCATCTGGAACTGGAGAAATGACAAGCAACATTGGCACCACTGATCAGTCTCTCCCTCCGAGCTTTAACTTCTGGGCAACCGGTAACCCTGTCTTTCCTTTTCACAAGTTTGGGATTTGTGCAGTTCCAGTTTTTATATAAGAAAATCCCAGCTAGCAGCTGCTTGGCAAAGCTTTTTTAAGAAAGTGTATTGAGCCAAGCTGTCAAATTCTGTAGTTTAAACCATGTTAAAACAGCTCAAATCCAATAAACACCATTGTCCTTTTGTAAGGAAAGACGTCTCTGTAGACAGCAAAATCTTGTGTTGTGTGATACCTAAATACTTAACATACTGATATTATTTACGATTTCAATGCATCTTTCTTGTTCTGAATAAAGCATTGGTCAAAGGAATCTTAAGTCATGACTTTACAGGAGTGCAGCCATGCAGTTCTCTCTCTGTCAACTGCACTCCTAAGTAAGACTACAAGACCCACAGGGAAGTGGTGGCAGCATGGACAATGTGGGTCTATGAACCTGCCGTTGGGTTAAGGCTACCTGTTCCCCGAAGGGAAACACAGAGAACTTGTCCTACGTGATCACATCCCACAGTGGAGCACCTGCTACTGAATGCATGAAGGAATTACTGGTGTCTGAAGGTTGCACAACGCAGACAGGAATAAGAAAATATAAGTCCCAGTAAATGCAACTTTTGTGAACAATTTTATTAAAATTCATTTGGAATCCCACAACAGAGAATTTGTACTTAGTGAGGTTTTGTTCCAGATGGAAGATTATCTTGGAGACCCTGCTGAAACTTGGAACAATGACATATCTAATGATAGTGCTGGAGAAGAACTGTATTAAGCAAACTGATGTTTTAATGGACTTCCTATGTTGTATGTATGAGACTATTGCTTTGTGCTCTATAGTATTTACCTAATACTGGCAATTCTGCCAAATCCTAATATTAATGCTTCTGTGTGTTCATTAATTTGTAAATAAATATTGTAGTAATTTTAGCCAGAAAGACCATGGGCCAGAAATTGCTGGGAAGCCGGGTCATTATCATGATGTATCAACAGCGCTCACCATTATTAATTCCTAAAAAATTCAGCAATTTGCGGAGTAAAAGAGAGACGCCATGAGTTGCGATTCTCCACCGTTAGCTTTGCCAAAGCCGATAAAAGTCCCTTCTCTCCGTGAGGCTCCCTATTGAACTTAATGGTGATTGTGAAATTGCTGGATTTACGACATTAATATGAATTATTCCTGCTGCAGCCTTTTAGGGGTGGTAATTAATGTCATAGAGGACCCTGGTAATGAGGTGATTTATGGTCCTCTACTTGACACTGACCTTGGAGGCCCTGAAAGGGAACAATGAAGCTGTGGAGTATCACTCCAGCAAGTAGAGAATTGTCCCCAGAGGTTTTTTATTACTTTCATCTGTCTCAGCAATCTTTTTGTGCCAGTCTTGCATCCACACTCCTGTTAGAGTTATAAGGCAATAATTTTCAGGATGCACAGCTGTTTCGACACTCAGAAGAGGATCACTCATTCAAATGCAAATTAGGGAGATTTCTTTCAGAAAATAACATTTTAATATACAGTAGATGAGTAATTTGAGACATGACATGTGGTAAGTGTAGCCCGCTTAAGAGGAGAAAGGTGACTTTGGACCCATGGTTCCCAAATCTCTCCACCACCGGGGGTTTTTCTTGCCTCATGTCTGGATCTGTTGTAGACTAATTGATTGCTACGATTAGTCAACAGCTCCATTATCGTTGTATCATCTGACTATCAGGATGGTAGATGGCAAACTAGATGGACCTTGGTCATTTCCTGTCTAACAATTCCTATGAAAGCAGTACAATGGTGTGACCACTCGGTGTTCCACTGTTCCTGATCATGATGGACGGGGCCTTTGGTTCTGTATTTCATGGGTCAAGAATGTTTGTACATTCCACACACCCACCCTCCAATTCACTCGTTAACCAATACAACAATTCCCAAACACAACTGGGCTACAATGTCCTCTTCTTCTGCTTGTTCTTTTAAATGTTTTTCTTGCATTTCCTTTCTGTTTCTTTTTTTTTCTCTCACTCTTAATCCTCTCTCTTTCTTTCCCTCTCTTTAGTCCTCTGTCTCTATATATTGCGTTTGATTCTAATTCACCCTATTTCCTTCTCCGTCGTTCACTCTGTTTCTCTATCCTTTTCTTTCATTGGTCAGGGAGATAGACCAGTTGACACGATGCTCACGAGGTGACATTGCTGCTCCGTTATCGGATCGACTTTCCAGCAATTTGTGGCATAAATATAGGGTGATGTCAATGGTACACATAAAAGTCCAATTAATGTCGTTTGCTGCAAGATCCGCCATTGCAGTCATTTCTGGCCCCATAATCTGTATGGTAATATTTTGTTCAATGAAGTGTCTGGATATTCCGTAGCTACGGAAACTTCAGTGTGTGGTTTACTCCAATTAGGATAACTGTTAATCCTGGACCATAAGAGCAGATCCTGTAAGAAGCACAATTCCATCGTGGGTCCTGTACAAACATTGAGAGAGAAAATTGTATTTTAAAAGCCCAATTCTTACCACTCCCAAAATGTAATGCAATTTAAGATTGTCTCTAAATCTCAATATATTCCCTTGTAAATACTGTGAAACAAAAATATACTGAAATATAACATAGCCAACCCACTGTATAAACTTTCTAAAGCTCAACAAAAATCTTATTAGAAATGCAATTTACATAAATTACCTAAATGCTTTTGAAATTGTGATATAAATACCTATGTGAATAATATTGCACTTTATGAAGAGATCCCTGAATGTAAGCCTGGCATGGAATTCTAATAAAGCAGTTGGATTGCACAATTTATATTACTGCAAAGTCGTTTCAGCTTTGTATAAACACTAGGATCACAATATATTGTAACCAAACTTGCATCAATCAGGATGACATTTGATGTTGGGCACGAGGTAGTTTCACAATTCTTTGGCTTTGCACAAGCTGCAGTATACTTGCACCTGCTGCAAAGTCAACTATTTAAACTTTAAAATTAACTTTTAAAAATACCTCAGGCAAACTGTTGGACCTGCTTTAAATTTCTAATCTGAGCAAAAACAACCAGCTGTCCTGTTGGCATTTTATTTTAACATTAGAAATGTCACCAGCAGCTAACGGCTGATGAGCACAGTTATGAGGATGTATTTAAATACACTTGAGTGGAGCTCTGTCTTTCTTTAAAGAGTGTTGCGAGAGGGTCAGTTCAATTCAGTAATATCCCATCGTGCTACTGTAAGAAGAGGTGAGAGACTCAAACCGTAGCTGCAGTGTAATGGGAGGACCAGAATGGATAAATGCCAAAAGCTCAGGCTGAATTTTGCTCTAAATAAGATGGCCAAGGAACTACATGAATGCAGTACATTTGACAGGCTCTGGGCAGGCAGTTCGGCCCCTCTGTCAACTTCACACCCATTTTGGGCAAAAGTGAAATTTCTCTCCCATCATCTCCTGAAGGCAGAAACTCACAATTGCCAGTTCCAGGTCGGTGGTGACCCTTTTGTACTTCGCTCATATATCCATCTGTCCTCGCCTGGAGTCCATAGGAATTGGAGTAGGCCATTCAGCCCCTCAAGCCTGTTCTGATATTCAATTAGATCATGGCTGAACTCCATTTATCCGTATCTCTTGATGCCCTTACCTAACAAAAATCTATCAATTTCAGCCTTGAAAATTTCAATTGACCCCCAGTATCCACAAACTTTTGGGGGGAGAGAATTCCACATTTCCACTACCCGTTGTGTGAAAAAGTGCTTCCCGATTTCACTCCTAAATGGCCCAGCTGTAATTTTGAGATTATGTTCCCTTGCTCAAGATTTTCTCACCAGAGGAAATAGTTTCGAATCCTTTTATAATTTTAAATGTCTCATTTAGATCACCCCACAAACTTCCAAACTCAAGAGAACACAAGCCAAATTTATGCAACCTGGCCTCATAATTTAACCCTTTAAGCCTTGGTATCATTTTGGTGAACCTGCGCTCCATCCCCTCCAAGGCCAATATATCTTTCTTGAGGTTTGGTGCCCAAAACCGAACACAGTACTCCAGATAGGGTGTGACCAAGGCTCTGTACAACTGAAGCATCACCTCCTCACTTGAATTCCAGCCCCTTTGAGATAAATGCCAACATTCCATTAGCCTTTTTGATTACTTTTTGTACCTGTCCATTAACTTTTAGTGATTTGTGTATACGGACACCTAAATCCCTTTGTTCCTCCACAGCTCCTAGTCTCCCACTATTAAGAAAATATTCCGATTTGTCTTTCTCGGATCCAAAGTGGGTGACCTCACACTTCCCCACATTGAACTCCATCTACCATAGTTTTGTCCACTTACTTAGTGTATGACACTTTGTTACCTCCTGCTCCCATCCACACAACTTATTGTGCCTCCTCACTTAGTGTCATCTGCAATCTTGGATATACAACTCTCTATTCCTTCATCCAAGTCATTAATATTCATGGTGTAAAGCTGAGGCCCCAGTACAGGTCCCTAGGGAACACCACATGCCAGATCCCGCCAATCAGAGAACGTTCCCTTTATCCCTACTCTCTGGCCGAGAAATGCGGCCACGCAGCAGCTGTTCATTGGGCGTTAAACGGCCTGCTAATCCTCCAGTATGGCAGGCAGGATGAGCACACTCATTACAAGCTGGAAGTGTGCCGCCCGCCATATTGGTAAAGACCAAAAAATCAGTGTACAGTGCCCACACCTGAAACAAGCATTAGACCCTTTGGATATGTAAATAAGGGACCTAACGCCTGTTTAAGGCCCCCATTGCAATATTGGTATGTCTTGAGGTCTACACATGACTTAACAGGCGGTCCTTAAAGGGATATAGATAAAATATAGATAATTTCCCTATCCACCATTCAAGTGACCTCCTCATATCCTAGAAGCATATGCTGATAGGGTTAGATGAAGTAGGGAGGGAGGAGGCTCATGTGGAGCATAAACACGAGCATGAACCTGTTGGGCAGAATGTCCTGTTTCTATGTTGTACATTCTACATAATTCTATGTAATTCATAGACACACTCTCATCCTCTATCTCGAGTCGGAGCACAGGATAGTGATCAGGATTAAATGTCTAATCGTACTAGCCATCCTGACAGATTTTTGAGAACTTAGAACGGGCCAGTGATCAAGCCAGGGACTTTTCTGGTCTGTATGACTCAGTACCGCATCATGTCACACTTACCCACTGAGCCATCTGGGAAAGTTTATAACATCAGAGTTTGTTATAATGAGTTTCTACTGTATTCAGGTAGATAGACAGTACTTGCATTTCTGTACTGCCTTTCGCAACCTCAGAATGTCCCAAAGTGCTTTACAACCAATGAAGTATTTTTGAAGTGTAGTCACTCTTATAATGTAGGAAATACGGCAGCCAATTTGTGCACAGCAAGATCCCACAAACAGCAATGAGATAATGGGCATATTTTAGTGATGTTGGTTGAGGGATAAATGTTGGCCAGAACACCAGAGAAAACTCTCTTGCTCTTCTTTGAAATAATGCTATGGGTTCTTTTACATCCACCTGAGAGGGCAGACTGGGCCTTGGTTTAATATGTCATCTGAAAGACAGCACACCTTCGACGGTGCAGCACTCAATGCCATATTCTCTTTCTATCATTAATGATGTGTTTAATGATGGCTCCCTCAGAAATCAATGAAACTATAGATTTTTGTGCTCCATTGACATTCATTAATTCTGTACTTCCCAAATTACATTTATAGTTAACAAAATAAACACATTTCACACCCAATTAGACAAAAGAGAAATCATGAAAAAGAATTCTTCAATTTTATCGATTTGGGGTGAAGAACAAGCTTTAAACCTGAGTCTTAAACATAGATCATTAATTGCCTATGGACTCTAAGCAATATTTCTAAAAAAGAATACTTTATTTTTATAAATAAAAAGATATTTTACACTTACTGGTTCAGCTTTAATTAAATTTACCCCTGCCCTAAATTCCTTACCTTGGTCTAGAAATTCAGGCATGAAACGGGCGCCTAAGCATCCAATATGGCGGACGGGGCGCGCTTATTACGCGCTGGAAGTGAGCCGCCTGCCATATTGGTGAAGGTAGAAAAACAGGTGTCCAGAACTGCATATGCAAATAAGAGGCTTAATGTCTGCTGGAAACACCCTTTGTAAATTTGGGCTCGGTGCAGGAATCCATGGTCTACATGCAGCTTAATCAACTTAAAGGGATCGTCCACAAAAAGGTTGAAAAATACTTACCTGAGTGTGAGCCGCGAGGTGCAGGCGTGCTCCTCTCAGGCCCACTGCAGTCCAAAGATTGTTACTGGCCCCTGCTCAGCCCCTCCCGATTGCCTCCACCCTCTCCTGATCGCTACACCCCCTCCTCCCTTCTGATCACCCCACCCCTCTCCTGATCTCTGCCTCCCTCCCTCTCCTGATCACTTTCCCCTTCTCTCCCGATCCCCCCATCCTTCTTCCAGGACCTACCTGAGGGCAGCAACCCAAAATTGATAACTCTCTTCGCCAGAGAGCTGCCTGGGGATGCCCAGGAGGTGACTGCTGCTCGCCAGTCTCATGTAAGTGAGGCCCAAGGCCCAATACTGGGTGGGCTTTGAGCCTACCCGTTCCAGCGCAGGGATTGTTCCCTGCACCCAGTTCATGTCAGCAAGCCAGGGTGAACCAATTGCTAGGCCCTTGTGTCCTGAAGGCACTGACTCATACTGGGGTGCATTTCTACTTCAGGATAGACAAACTCGCTTTGATATAGAACTTTATCACAATTCACAAATGTCTCAAAATGCTTCACCTCTTCCCTAAAGTGTGGTTCCGGAACTGGACACAATTCTCCAGTTGTGGTCGAACCAATGTTTTATAAAGGTTCATCGTGACTTCCTTGCTTTTGTACTCTATGCCTCTATTTACAAAGCCCAGGATCCCTTATGCTTTTTTAATTGCTTTCTCAACCTGCTCTGCCACTTTCAACGATTTGTTTTCTCTCTGTTCCTGCATCCTCTTTTAGAATTGTGCCCTCTAGTTTATATTGCCTCTCCTCGTTCTTCCTACTGAAATGTATCACTTTGCATTTTTCTGCGTTAAATTTCATCTGCCACGTGTCCGCCGATTTCTCCAGCCTGTCTATATCCTCTTGAAGTCTATCACTATCCTCCTCACTGTTCACTACACTTCCAAGTTTTGTGTTATCTGCAAATTTTGAAATTGTGCCCTGTGCACCCAAGTCTAAGTCATTAATATAGGTCAAGAAAAGCAGTGGTCCTAGTACCGACCCCTGGGGAACACCACTCTACACCTTCCTCCAGTCTGAAAAACAACAGTTCACCACTAATCTCTGCTTCCTGTTACTTAGCCAATTTCATATCCGTGTTACTACTGCCCCCTTTATTCCATGAGCTTCAATCTTGATGACAAGCCTATTATGCAGCACTTTATCAAACGCCTTTTGGAAGTCCATATACATCACATCAACTGCATTGTCCTCATCGACCCTCTCTGTTACCTCATCAAAAAAACTCTATCAAGTTAGTTAAACACGATTTGCCTTTAATAAATCCTTGCTGGCTTTTCCTAATCAATCCACACTTGTCCAAGTGACTGCTAATTCTGTCCCGGATTATCGTTTCTAAACGTTTCCCCACCACCAAGGTAAACTGATTTGCATGTGGCTGCTAGGTCTATCCTTACACCCTTTTTTGAACAAGGGTGTAACATTTGCAATTCTCTAGTCCCCTGGCACCACCGCCGTATCTAAGGATGTTTGGAAGATTATGGCCAGTACTTGCATAATTTCCACCCTTACTTCCCTCAGCAACCTAGGATGCATTCCATCCGGACCGGGTGACTTATCTACTTTAAGTAAGCTAGTCTTTCTAGTACCTCCTCTTTATAAATTTTTAGTCCATCCAGTATTTCAACTACAACTTCCTTTACTGAAACTCTGGTAGCATCTTCATCCTTGGTAAAGACAGATGCAAAGTATTCATTTAGTACCTCAGCCATGCCCTCTGCCTCCATGAGTAGATCTCCTTTTTGGTCCCTGATTGGCCCCACTCCTCCTCTTACTACCCGTTTACTGTTTACATGCCTATAGAAGACTTTTGGATTCCTTTTTATATTGGCCGCCAGTCTAGTCTCATATTCTCTCTTTGCCCCTCCTATTTCCTTTTACACCTCCCCTCTGAACTTTCTATATTCAGCCTGGTTCTCACTTGTGTTATCAACCTGACATTTGTCATATGCCCCCTTTTTTCTGCTTCATCTTACTCTTTATCTCTTTTGTCATCCAGGGAGCTCGAGCTTTAGTTGCCCTACCTTTCTCCCTCATGGGAATGTACCTAAACTGTACCCGAACCATTTCCTCTTTAAAGGCTGCCCATTGTTCCATTACAGTTTTGCCTGCCAATCTTTGATTCCAATTTACCTGGGCCAGATCTGTTCTCATTCCACTGAAATTGACTCTCCTCCAATTGAGTATTTTTACTTTAGAGTGGTCCATGTCCTTTTCCATAGCTATTCTAAACCTTATGATACTATGATCGCTGTTCCCTAAATGTTCCCCCACTGACACTTGTCCACTTGGCCCACCTCATTCCCTAGAACCAAGTCCAGCAATGCCTCCTTCCTCGTGGGCCGGAAACGTACTGGTTAAGAAAGTTCTCCTGAACATACTTCAAAAATTCCTCCCCCTCTTTGCCCCTTACATTATTACTATCTCAGTCTATATTAGGATAGTTGAAGTCCCCCATTATCACTACTCTATGGCTTTTGCACCTCTCTGTAATTTCCCTGCAAATTTGCTCCTCTATATCCTTCCCACTAGTTGGTGGCCTATAGAATATACCCAGTAGTGTAATGGCACCTCTACTGTTTCTTAACACTAACCAAATAGATTCTGTCCTTGACCCCTCCACAACATCCTCTCTCTCCAGCACTGCAATATTCTCCTTAATCAATCCTGCCACCCTCCACCTCCTTTCTTTCCTTCCCTATCTTTCCTGAACACCTTGTATCCAGGAATATTCAGTACCCAATCCTGCCCTTTTTTGAGCCAGGTCTCGGTTATTGCCACAACATCATATCAGCTCCCAACATCGAACTTTAACAGCACATTTTGTAATAAAAATAAATCAGCCGCTTGCTGTGCAACAGAGCAGCGGCATTAGGGTTTTGCCCATGAACGCCGGCAAGGAGGCTTGGAGTTTTGCGCTACTGTGTCACTGGCAGCAGCCTCAGGTAAGTGCTTAAAGGGGTAGGGAAGGCAGTCAGGAGGGGGCAATTGGGAGAGGGGGGCAATTGGGAGAGGGAGGCGATCAGGAGGGGGCGATTGGGAGAGGGGGGCAATTGGGAGAGGGAGGCAATCAGGAGGGGGCGATTGGGAGAGGGGGGCAATTGGGAGAGGGAGGCGATCAGGAGGGGGCGATTAGGAGAGGGGGGCAATTGGGAGAGGGAGGCAATCAGGAGGGGGCGATTGGGAGAGGGGGGCAATTGGGAGAGGGAGGCGATCAGGAGGGGGCGATTGGGAGAGGAGGGCAATTGGGATGGGGGGACAATCAGGAGGGGGCGATTGGGAGAGGAGGGCAATCGGGAGAGGGGAGCGATCAGGAGCGGGGGCGACCAGGAGAGGGGGCGAACGAGAGGTGTTTCTGGGAACGGCTGCATTCAGGGGAATCCAATTTTACACAGGGGGCCTGGTGTTAGGTATTAGACTCCTTATTTGCATCGGCAAAGGGCCTACCACCTACTTCAGGCGCAGGCCCTGGACACCTTTGTTTTTACCTGTACCAACATGGCGGGGGGGGGGTGCACTTTCGACTCGTAATGAGCACGCGGTTCTTGACCGCAATATTGGAGGCTTAGGCGTCCGTTTAGCGCCTGAAAAATGGACGCAGCATCATCAAATTTCTAGGCCAGCATCTTTTAGCTTAATAGTAAGAACAGGCAAGGGAATATTCCCACTCTGTACCATGTGTAGTGAAATTGTAATCACATTTATAAAGAGTGTGTTTATAGTTTAACTGCACACAAAGCACAGAAGAAATCTTCAGCCCCTGAGACTGAACAGGCAGGCTGGCTGAAACTGTGATCAAATAATTAGTATCAAAACTCCAAGCATCTTCAATACTTTTGATAAGCAACCTTTTCTTGTCATAGGTGGTGGAATAAAAATCTAACAGATCATCTCATTTCACAGCAGCTTGTGAACCTAAATCATAAAATGTAATTAATCGAAAAACGAATCATCAGTTTTCTTTACTGTGACTATTTGATCTGTTTCCTGTGCAATCCAGAGCTTTATTTAAAATCTTGCCTTGCCAGTATCATACAGAGTGTGTTTCCTTCTCATAATCATAAACAATGAAAATCTTTTCATACAATCATTGATATGTTTATACTTATGCTCATGAAGAAATATTAATCTGAGGTTATAATATTTATACTCAATTAGATTTGTAAAGTGCGTGAATCATACCAGAACTTTACTGAAAGCTTGTTATGCCTTCTTAACAGGAGATAGTGTTGAGAACCAAAAGTTCCTGGGGTAAGCACTAGGCTTATACTTACTCTGGAACATTGAATTCATTTTAGTTAATGGGTAAGGTGACTCTGTGGGACAGTGCTTTTGAATGTGAAATGTATATCCCCCAGATGTGCTCTGTATGGTAAGATTTTAGCCAATGTACCTCATGAGTATTTGGAAGGTTCGATTGTAAAGCTCACAAAATGTCTGTTTCCTGCGTGAAGGAATCAAGAGATGCACTCAGCGATGTCAGCCAAGAAGATCCCAGCAGACACCATCCATTGCACAACACTGCTGTTTATGTTTGGTCTGTTTCCAGAATCATCAAGGGCTATTTCTTTTTTTAAAAAAAGCTACATCGGATATGTGTAATCAAGTACAGAGTGATTCCTTCTCATGGTCATAAATTTTCACAAGTACAGAAACCACAAAACTGTTTTCATATGAAGACTGGTATATTTTAACATGTTCATAGAAGAATATTAATCCAAGGTTATAATAGTTAGAAGTTATGGGTTGTCTCCCCTCACTTTCTCCATCCTTTTGCTTGAGTTTCTTCTTGCCTTCTGTGTTTTACTAACCTCCTTTCTCTCACTCAACCCTTCCTGCTGTTCTGAGTGAAGAAATTTCTCCTCATCTCAGTCCTAAATGGCCTACCCCTTATTCTGAGACTGTGACCCCTGGTTCTGGACTCCCAGCCAGGGGAAACATCGTCCCTGCATCTACCCTGTCGAGCCCTGTTAGAATTGTGTATGTTTCAATTAGATCACCTCTCATTCTTCTAAACTCAAGAGAATACAGGCTTAGTCTACTCAATCTCTCCTCATACGACAATCCCACCATCCCAGGAATCAGTCTGGTGAACCTTCGTTGCACTCCCTCCATGGCAAGTATATCCTTTGGAATGGTACGCAATTCCTCCAAGGCCAAAGCCAAGCACTCTCAGGTCAGGTATAGCACAACCAGGCACAAAGTAAAGCTCCCTTTATGCTGCCCTTGATCTCTACCTCACAATTGAACCTTCACTGCACCAATTTTACCCATATCTCTCCAGAGCAATCCGTAAACCTCTCTGAAATGGCAAGTTAGTGCCAATTGCTCTGCACTTATATCCATTAGGAAGGGGATTAAGACGGCTCCAAACTTATTTACATGGAATCCATACAGTCATCAGAAAAAGGAAACAATCATCCTATCAGTCCAGGTTGGATATAAACCCAGATATAAAAGATAACATAACAAAGTACCAGCACTACTCAGTGTCACTTTCAACTTTTAATATTTAATAGATAATGGTGAAATACAAGTCCAACAGATAAGTACTCAGTGCTCCCATGCAGCATGATGGATGATCACTCATGCCGATAACTGGCTGAGTCAGTATTACAGACGTCTGAATTTGAATATTGCTAGTATGGCACAAAATTGGGTTGAATTCCCAGAAGAAGGGGTCAACTGACACTTTTAAAAGGCAAAATCTGTTGAGCAGGGGAATTGAGCATTCTAGAGATATTAACTGGATTTCTTTTTCTACAGAAGGAACTTAGTATTTCTTAAAGTAGGGGGATAAACAGGTTGGGGGAGAGGAGTTCATGATGGTATAATCATACTGGATGGAATAGACTAAATGGCCTTTTCCCACTCCAGACTTTGGCCTAGAAATTCGACTGTGCAGTGCCCGTTTTCCAGGCACTAAACGGCTTCCGAGCTTCCAATAGGGTGGGCAGGAAACACTTAAGTGTGCCGCCTGGCATATTGGTATAGGCAAAGAAAAGGTGTCCACGTCCCACGCCTGAAACATTAGGCCCTTTGCATATGCAAATAAGGGGCCTAATGCATGTTTGAAGCCCCCCTCCCCCAATATATGCAGCAATAAATGCCGGCCTCGCCAGCGACGCCCACATCCCATGAACGAATAAAAAAAAATATTGGTTTGTCCTAAGGCAGCCGGCACTGGCTGTGTTCAGGAAAACCAAGTCTACATGCATCCTAACACAGGCGGTTCTTAAACAACCAACAAGGAAAGATTAAAAAACATACTTGCCTGAATGTGGAACCAGACACCACTACCCCTCCCCCTACCCCACCCCGAGGGTCCCCCATCACCACTGCACCCACTCCTTCTGATCTTTGCTGCTATCTCCCCCAATCCCAACCTCTGCCATCCCTGATCCCAACCTCTGCCCACCCCGATTGCCACTGACCTCCCTCCAGACCACCGCTACCTTCCCAGTCACCCCCCCCCCTTCCCAATCGTCCTCCTTCTCAACTGCCCTCCTTCCCAATTGCCTTCCTTCCCAATCACCACCCCTCCCAATCGCCTTTAAGCATTTACCCGATGGCCACTTCTGGCACTGCAGTGGTCCAATCTACAAGTCCTTTTCCCCGGCGAACTCCCTGAGGACGCCTACTAGGTGCTCACCGGCTCGATCATAATGAGGCCCAATATCAGTTGTGCCTTGGACCAATCCATTCAGGCACAAGTATCAATCCCTGCAGCCTCCACATACTCAAAGATAGGCCGCACGAATTTCTAGGCCTTTATGTTTTTATTTACAAACAGATCATCATGATTGTGCTCCAGTGAAACACTAGTGTATTTAGATTTTAAAAATGCAAAAATTTCCAGAAGGTAATGGCCCAAGTTTTGCTGTCACATTGTTAGACTTGCCCGTGCATGTTTAAGTTTTTTTATTTTTTGTGTAGTAAGTTGCTGAAAGTGCGAGCTGATAACATCGCAGTGAGGGAAACAGGGCATCTGGGACCTGAGTGAACAGGGTGAGCAACTGGGTATCTCCTTAAACAATGAGAATTAAGGATTGGGAAGTATAACAGCGGAAGGTCTGAGAAGGAAGTGTAAAATAGAATGGGTGAATTTAATGTCAAATCAGGTACAGAAAGAGAAATAAAGAGAGGGGAAAGACAGATTGGATTAAGAGAGGGAGAGAGAGAAAAGAGACAAAATGGAAAAGTAAAAAAAAATTGTTTACATTTTAAATTTGACATTTTTTAAATCTCCAACAATTAAAACCTGAAGGACTGAGACACCACACTTGTAAAAGTTAATTTTCAGTGCCAGGATGACTGGCAGTAATTAACACTTGTTAAATTAACATATTGTTAAAAGGCTACTTAGACCAAAATGGACAAAACTTAACTTTCTGTGGTGAGTTTAGTTTGTATCTACAGCGCAAATAATGACAGCGTGATGCCTTTATCGCAAAGCTGATAGCGGAGCGGCAGCAACTTTTGGATTTCCACGCTGTGCATCTGCCCCTCGCCTAAAGTTGCTTTAGCGTTTGCGCTTAAATAACGGTTGAACGCCATTAGTCTCACTGTTATTTTGACAGCAAATTCTGGCCCATTGTATTTACCATGCAAAAATATTGACTTGTACTATAGTAAGAATCATTAGTGGACTAGTAGTTCCGGTGGTTGGATGTCAGATTCCTAATAAGAAGGCCCAAGTTAAAGGTACATCCACCCACTATGGCGGTGTTTCTTTTTCTCCATAACAAATATGCGTCTGAAGCACCTTTCAGGCAGGTTTCATTCCGAGTGAGTGATGTTTGGCCTCCAACTGGAACTGAGGAAATATCATATTGTTAAAAGGGTACTTAGACCAAAATGGACAAGACTTAACTTTCTGTGGTGAGTTTAGTTTGTATCTACAGCGCAAATAAAGCAACTTCACACAATTCATCTGGGGTTCTGTCCTTGGAGATGTACTCAACAGAGCTCCGTTTCTCCCCAAAAATACAAAATTCAACTCCCAGGAGCTGAAAGTAAAATATTATAAGAGGAAATAATCATGCAACAATGTCCCATTCCATGGACAAACAAGGACAGCAGCCCCAACTGAAAAGGCAATCAGGAGGGAGGACCAACTTATTCCTCAACCCAACTGAACAAATTGCATTGACCCTTAAAAATGCAAACAAAACCAGACTGAGAGACCTTAGCCAATGTATTCTGCCAGCAACCATTGTATAACCAAATGTACAAGGGCTCTATAGAATACATGGGGTAAATTTTACAAAGTTGTGCTCCTGGGATGAGCCTCACTGGATATAAGCATGGGTTGGAGATAGGCTACAACACTATACCCCAATTTTCCCACCCGAACTTGAGTCTGGTGAATAGTCTTGAAAATACACTACATTTTCTTTTATTAAAAAAGCCTAAATTTGAACCCTGACAATGAAACACACTAACCTGGAGAAGTAAATTCCATACAAACTCGGTTACACTAAGGAAAGACACCAAAAGAGATACAATACAAATAGCAAAGGCTACTGAGTTTACTGTGTTGCAGTAAACACATGGCAAAAGACTGCAAATGATAACTAGATAGTGTTATCTACCATCTGAAGACTCTGCCTATGGATTTGGAGCATCAGAATGTTTCCCATATTGCATGTTCTGTGGAGCTTGTAGTAGAAGCATTTGCTGCTGAATGGATACCTCAAACAGGAAAAGGTTTATTCATGTGAAAATATTGAATGAGTTGCAGGAACAACACATTTGGAGAGCTCAGTTAGTGTAGGACATGGTATACCTTAAAGACATACCCAGACTGATTGAAACACGAACAGTCAATATAATTATACAAATGTTAGTGAGATTACTTATGTGAGATATTTTAGCACTGAGTAGCCACTAGGCATTAGAATCATAGAATGGTTACAGCACAGGCGACCATTTGGCTCATCAAGCCCGTATCGCCTTTGTAAGAGCAATCCAGTCAATCCCATTTCCCTGCTCTTTCCCCGTAGCCCTACAAATTTTTCCCTTCAAGTATTTATCCAATTCCTTTTTAAAGTCATGATTGAATCTGCTTCCTCCATCCTTTCAGGCATCACATTCCAGATCATAACTACTCACTACGTAAAAAGGTTTTTCCTCATGTCGCCTTTGATTCCTTTGCAAATAGTCTTAAATCTGTGTCCTCTGGTTCTCAACCCTTCCGCCAATGGGAACAGTTTCTCTATATTTACTTTATCTAAACCCTTCATGATTTTGAACACTTCTATCAAGTCTACTCTTAGCCTCTGTTCTAAGGAGAACAACCCCAGCTTCTCCAGTCTATCCACATAACTGAAGTCCCTCATCCCTGGAACTATTCTAGTAATTCTTTTCTGCACACTCTCTAAGGCCTTCACATCCTTCCTAAAGTGCGGTGCCCAGAATTGGACACAAAACTCCAGTTGTGGCCGAACCAGTGTTTTATAAAAGGTTCATCATAACTTCCTTGCTTTTGTACTCCATCCCTCTAGTTATAAAGCCCAGGATCAAGCTTTTTTAAGTGATTTCTCAACCTGTCCTGCCACTTTCAAAGATTTGGGCACAAAAACCCCCAGCTCACTCTTTTCCTGCACTCCTTTTAGAATTGTACCATTTAGTTATTATTGCCTCTCCTCATTCTTCCTGCCAAAATGTATCACTTCGCACTTCTCCGTGTTAAATTTCATTTGCCACGTGTCCGCCCATTCCACCAGCCTGTCTATGTCCTCTTGAAGTCTATTAGTATCCTCCTCGCTGTTTGCTACACTTCCAAATTTTGTATCATCTGCAAATTTTGAAATTGTGCCTTGTACACCCAAGTCCAAGTCATTAATATATATCAAAAAAAGCAGTGGTCCTAGTACCGACCACCGGGGAACACCACTGTATACCCTCCTCCAGTCCAAAAAACATCCATGCTGCCACTGCCCCTTTTATTCCATGGGCTTCAACTCTGATGACAAGCTTATTATGTGGCACTTTATCAAATGCTTTTTAGAAGTCCATATACACCAAATCAACCATATTGCCCCATCAACCCTCTCTGTTACCTCATCAAAAAACTCAATCAAGTTAATTAAACATGATTTGCCTTTAACAAATCCGTGCTGGCTTTCCTGTATTAATCCACACTTGTCCAAGTGACTATTAATTTCTTCCTGGATTATCGTTTCTAAAAGTTTCCCCACCACCGAGGTTAAACTGACTGGCCTGTAGTTGCTGGGTTTATCCTTACATCCTTTTTTGAACAAGGGTGTAACATTTGCAATTCTCCAGTCCTCTGGCACCACCCCCATATCTATGGAGGATTGGAAGATTATGGCCAGCACCTTCGCAATTTCCACCCTTACTTCCTTCAACAACCTAGGATGCATCCCATCCGGACCGGGTGACTTATCTACTTTAAGTACAGCCAGCCTTTCTAGTACATCCTCTTTATCAATTTTTAGCCTATCCAGTATCTCAACTGCCTCCTCTTTTACTGTGACTTTGGCAGCATCTTCTTCCTTGGTAAAGACAGATGCAAAGTATTCATTTAGTACCTCAGCCATGCCCTCTATGTGTAGATTTCCTTTTTGGTCCCGAATCAGCCTCACCCCCCCCACCCCCCCAAACTCTTACCACCTGTTTACTATCTCCATGCCTATAGAAGACTTTTGGATTCCCTTTTATGTTAGCTGCCAATCTATTCTCATACTCTGTCTTTATCCCTCTTATTTCATTTTTCACTTCTCCTCTGTACTTTTTATATTCAGCCTGGTTCTCACTTGTATTCATAGAAGAATCGTAGAATCATAGAAAATTTACGGCACAGAAGGAGGCCATTCAGCCCAGCATGTCCGCGCCGGCCCAAAATGAGCCACTCAGCCTAATCCCACTTTCCAGCACTTGGTCCGTAGCCTTGTAGGTTACGGCACTTCAGGTGCACATTCAGGTACTTTTTAAATGTAATGAGGGTTTCTGCCTCTACCACCCTTTCAGGAAGTGAGTTCCAGACCCCCACCACCCTCTGGGTGAAAATGTTTTCCTCCGCTCCCCTCTAATCCTTCTACCAATCAATTGAAATCTATGCACCCTGGTTATTGACCTCTCTGCTAAGGGAAATAGGTCCTTCCTATCCACTCTATTTAGGCCCTTCATAATTTTATATACCTCAATTAAATCTCCCCTCAGCCTCCTCTGTTCCAAAGAGAACAACCCCAGCCTATCCAATCTTTCCTCATAGCTAAAATTCTCCAGTCCTGGCAAAATCCTTGTAAATCTCCTCTGTATCCTCTCTAGTGCAATTACATCCTTCCTGTAAAGTGGTGACCAGAACTGTACACAGTACTCAAGCTGTGACCTAACTAATGTTTTATACAGTTCCAGCATAATCTCCCTGCTTTTATACTCCATGCCTCGGCTAATAAAGGAAAGTATCACGTATGCCGTCTTAACCACCTTATCTACCTGTTCTGCTACCTTCAGGGATCTGTGGACAGGCGCTCCAAGGTCCCTCACTTCCTCTACACCTTTCAGTATCCTACCATTCATTGTATACTCCCTTGCCTTGTTTGCCCTCCCCGAATGCATTACCTCACACTTCTCCGGATTGAATTCCATTTGCCACTTTTCTGCCCACTGGACCAGTCCATTGATATCGTCCTGCAGTCCACAGCTTTCCTCCTCACTATCAACCACACGGCCAATTTTTGTATCATCTGTAAACTTCTTAATCATGCCTCCTGCATTTAAGTCCAAATCATTAATATATACCACAAAAAGCAAGGGGCCTAGTACTGAGCCTTGCGGAATCCCACTGGAAACAGACTTCCAGTCACAAAAACACCCGTCAACCATTACCCTTTGCTTCCTGCCACTGAGCCAATTTTGGATCCAACTTGCTGCTTTCCTTTGGATCCCATGGGTTTGTACTTTTTTGACCAGTCTGCCATGTGGGACCTTGTCAAAAGCCTTGCTAAAATCCATGTAGACTACATCAAATCCACTACCCTCATCAACCCTCCTTGTTACCTCCTCAAAAAATTCAATCAAGTTAGTCAGACACGACCTTCCCTCAACAAATCCATGCTGACTGTCCTTGATTACTCCGTGCCTTTCGAAGTGACGGTTTATCCTGTCCCTCAGAATTGATTCCAATAATTTGCCTACCACCGGGGTTAGACTGGCTGGCCAGTAATTACTCGGTCTATCCCTCTCTCTCTTTTTAAACAACATACAACGTTAGCAGTCCTCCAATCCTCTGGCACCATGCCTGTATCCAGTGAGGATTGGAAAATGATGGCCAGAGCCTCCATTATTTCCTCCTTTGCTTCTTTTAACAACCTGGATTTCATCCAGGCCCGGTGATTTATCTACTTTCAAAGATGCTAATCCCCTTAACACTTCTTCTTTCACTATGTTTATCCCATCCAATATTTCACACTCCTCCTTAACTACAATCCCTGCATCATCCCTCTCTTTTGTGAAGACAGATGCAAAGTATTCATTAAGAACCATACTCACATCTTCCGCCTCCACACATAGGTTACCTTTTTGGTTTCTAATAGGCCCAACTCTTTCCTTAGTTATCCTTTTGCTCTTAATGTATTTATAAAACATCTTTGGGTTTTCCTTGATTTTACTTGCCAATATTTTTTCATGCCCTCTCTTTGCTTTCCTAATTTCCTTTTTAATTTCACCCCTGCACTTTCTATACTCCTCTAGGCTTTCTGTACAATTGAGTTCTCGGTGTCTGACATAAGCTTTCCTTTTTTGCCTAATCTTACCCTGTATGCTCCTTAACAACCAGTTGGCTCTAGATTTGGCAGTCCCACCCTTTTTCTTTGTGGGAACATGTTTACTCTGAACCCCTTAAATCTCCCCCTCGAATGCCTCCCACTGCTCTGAAGTTGATTTACCTTCAAGTAGCTGTTTCCAGTCCACTTCTGCTAAATCACTTCTCAGCTTAGCAAAATTGGCCTTTCCCCAATTGAGAACTTTAACACCTGTTCTTTCTTTGTCCTTTTCCATAACTATACTGAATCTAACTGAGTTATGATCACTACCACCAAAATGCTCTTCCACCTGCCCAGCTTCATTTCCTAAAAATAAATCCAGAACTGCCCCCTCTCTTGTTGGGCTTGCTACGTACTGGCTAAAAAAAGTTCCTCTAAATGCAATTTAAGAATTTTATTCTCTCTATACCCTTTACAATGTTTGTATCCCAGTTAATATTAGGGTAGTTGAAATCCCCTATTACTACCCTACTGTTTCTGCACTTTTCAGAAATTTGCCCACGTATTTGCTCTTCTATCTCCCTCTGACTGTTTGGGGATCTATAGTACATTCCCAGAAGTGTGACTGCTCCTTTTTTGTTCCTTAGCTCAACCCTTATTTGATGATCCTTCCAGCATATCATCCCTCCTCGCAGCTGTAATTGTTTCTTTAACCAAAATTGCCACCCGCCCTCCTTTTTTTATCCCCCTCTCTATCTCATCTGAAAACCCTGTAACCAGGAACGTTGAGCTGCCATTCCTGCCCTTCTTTAACCCATGTTTCTGTAATGGCTGAGATAGCATTCTGCCACGTGCCTATCTGTGCCCTCAGCTCATCTGCCTTATTCACTTGATTCCCCAATATTATCAACCTGACATCTGTCATATGCTGTCTTTTTCTGCTTCATCTTACTCTCCATCTCTTTTGTCACCCAGGGAGCTCTGGCTTTGGTTGCACTACCTGTCCCCTTGTGGGAATGTAACTAGACTTCACCTGAACCACCTCCACTTTAAAGTCTGCCTATTGTTCAATTACAGTTTTGATTCCAATTTCCCGGACCAGATCCGTTCTCAACTCCAATTAAGTATTTTTACTCTAGATTACTTCTTGTCCTTTTCCATAACTGATCTAAACCCTATGATACTACGATGACTGCTCCCTAAATGTTTCCCCACTGACACTTGCTCCACTTGACCCACTTCATTCCCCAGAACTAGATCCAGCAATGCCTCCTTCCTCGTTGGGCCGGAAACATACTGATCAAGAAAATGCTTCTGAACACACTTCAAAAATTCCTCCCCCTCTTTGCCCTTTACACAATTACTATCCCAGTCTTTTTTTTTTATTCGTTCATGGGATGCGGGCGTCGCTGGCAAGGCTGGCATTTATTGCCCTTCCCTAATTGCCCTTGAGAAGTCTATATTAGGATAGTTGAAAGATTGTCACTGGGGTACCAATTTGCCTCTAGTCCAATAGCATTACACCGTACAACCATGCAATTAACAAGAGATTTGTCTCCACTCAACACTTAGGATGGTAATAATTAATTTACATCAGGCCCAGTGGTGAGTTTCCTTAAATCTCTAGTTCCCTGATCAAAGCGATTCATTTCAGTTCTCTGAGAAATGTTGCAAGTCATTCAACTTTTGATGGCCCATTTCAGTTATATTAGACTGTTTGCATTGATGCACAACCTGGGACTGAATCCAGCCAGATCAAGTTCTCAAGAAGGCAGTCTCAAGTCACTTTGGTTCTGCAGTATAACTCAAACTGATGTAAAGCCAGCTTGAAAAACCAAGTGGCCATCTGGGAACTTTTAAGTTGGAGCATCATCTGTACAAGTGTGCTGTTGGTTACCTAGATTCCTGGTTACATCAGGTGTCAGTTGTGACTTAGTGGGTAGCACTCTTGCTTTTGAGACAGAAGGTTGTGGGTTCAAGTCCCACTCCAGAGACTTGAGCATAAAATTAGTTTTGCCTCATTGTCAAATCTGTCAATAATGGAGACAAGGTCAGAGCTGCTGCTTCTGGGGCAGAAACAGGTCGGAGATTGAGGCACTGAGAAATGGTTCACCAATATTACAAATCCAAAATCCAAGCGATAACTGAAACATGGCTACATAAAGAACAGGACTGCCAGTTAAATATTTCATGATATAAATTATTTAGAAAGGATAGGGAAGGAAGGGGAGGGAGTAGCTGTACTAATTAGAGACAATTTAATGGCAATAGAAAAAAGGGACATAAGTAACATTAAGATAGAAACAGAATCCGTTTGGATTGAGGCAAAGGATAAGAAGGGATCGATCACATTAATAGGGGTATTCTACAGACCACCTAGTAGTGGAAGGGAAGTAGAGGATGAAATATGTAGGCAAATCTATGAAATCAGTAAAAATAAAATCACATAATAATCATGGGAAGTTTCAACTGGCGAGAAAAGGTAGGGAGAGGGGAATGGAAGAGTTTTTACAGTGCGCACATGGCTTTTCTCTTACCCAGTATGTCAGAAGCCCAACGAGAGAGGAATCACTGCTGGATCTAATAATGGGAAATGAACCAGAATAGGTAAGGGAAGTAAGCATAGGGGAACAACTAGGCAATAGTGATCATAACATAATAAGGTTTAAAATAATGATTGAGAAAGACATAAATAAGACAAAGACCAAAGTAAAGACTAGAAAAAAGCTAATTTTGAGGGGATAAAAATGGAACCAGGGAAGATAAACTAGAAAAAAATGTTGACAAACAAAGAGATAGAACAGCAGTGGGAAATATTTAAAATGGTGATCAATATTTAGGAGAAATTTATTCCTCTAAAAAATGAGAAGAAACCAGCCAATAATGAAACACCATGGATGAATAAAGAGATAAGGGCAAAATTGAAACTAAAGAAAAAAGCATACACTAAGTACATAGACAGTAAAGGAGAGGATGACAAAAGGGAATATGAAAAGGTTAGGAATGATGTCAAAAAAACAATTAGGAAAGCAATGAGGAACTATGAAATTAAATTATCAAGGAATATAAAAAGAAATAGTAAAGTATTTTACAGACACATAAACAACAAAAGAAAAATCAGAATAGGGATAGGGCCACTAAGGGATGAACACAATAAACTCACAGGTAATCACAGCGAAATGGCAGAAATATTGAAGAGTTACTTTGCCTCTGTATTTACCAGGGAGACTAACAAGGTGGGCATGATGCTAGAAGAAGAGATCAAAAGAGATATAAAGACATTTAAGATAGAAAGGGAGGAAGTAATTGAGAAACTAATCAAACTTAGAGAGGATAAAACCCTTGATGCATTGCATCTGCGCATATTAAAATAAGTTAGGGAAGGGACAGCAGAGGCACTATTACATATATATTAAAATTCATTAGAAAAGGGAATAGTGCAAGGAGATTGGCGAACAGCTGATGTTATTCCTGTATTTAAAAAGGGCGATATAACAAGTCTAGGTAACTATAGACCAGCTAGCCTAACGTCCATGCTGGAAAGATAATGGAATCTTTACTCAAAGGCCTTCGATAAGGTATTATATTGTAGACTCATGACTGAGGTCAAAGCATGTGGAGTCAGGGGACAGGTAGCAAAATGGATAGCAAGCTGGCTACAAAACAGAAAACAGAGAGCAGGGGTTAAGGGTAGCTACTCAGACTGGCAAAAGATGGGAATGGTGTTCCACAGAGATTAGTGCTGGGACCATTTTTGTTCACAATTTTCATTAACGATTTGGACTCTGGAATCTGAAGTACAGTTTCAAAATTTGAGGATGGCATGAAATTAATACAAAGGAAGAATGGATGAAAATGCAAGAAGACCTTAATAAGCTTGCAGAATGGACGTGTAATTGGCAAATGAATTTCAATATAGATAAGTTGAGGTGATGCATTTTGGTAGGAAGAATAAGGAGACCACATACTGTTTGGATAATAAGAATCTAAATGGGATAGAGGAGCAAAGGGATCTAGGGGGACAGGTACACTAATCACTAAAAGTAGCGACATAGGATAATAAGGCCACAAAAAAGGTAAACCAGGAACTGGGGTTCATTTCTAGAGGAATAGAATTGAAAAGCAGAGAAGATATGTTAAACATGTATAGAACCTTGGTTGGACCACATTTAGAGTACTGTGAACAGTTCTGATCTCCATATTATAAAAAGGATATAGAGGCATTGGAGAAGGTGCAAAAAAGATTCACAAGGATGATACCAGGACTGAGGGGATATACTTAACAGGAAAGACTAAACAAGCTGGGGCTCTTTTTTCCAGACAATAGAAGGCTGAGGGGTGACCTGATAGAGGTCTTTAAGATAATGAAAGGGTTTGATAGGGTAGACAGAGACAAAATGTTTCCACTTGTGGGTTAGTCCAAAACTAGAGGTCATAAATATAAGATAGTCACTAATAAATCCAATAGGGAATTCAGAAGAAATTTCTTTACCTAAAGAGTGGTAAGAACGTTGAACGCATTAGCACAAGGAGTAGTTGAGGCAAATAGCATAGATGCTTTTAAGGGGAAGCTAGATAAGCACATGAAGGAGAAAGGAATAGAAGGGTATGCTGATAGGGTTAGATGAAGTGGGGAGGGAAGAGGCTCGTGTGGAGCATAAACATCGGCACAGGCCAGTTGGGCCGAATGGCCTGTTTCTGTGCTGTAGACGTGATGCAACACGATGTAAGACATTCTCCCAGCTTAAATGAAACATGGTGAGAGCACTGCATGGATGATAGCTTTTACTCTGGCGATGACTTAGGAGCAACACTCTCGCCTCTGATTCAGAAGGTTGTGGGTTCAAGTCCTGCTCCAGGGATTCTAGGCTGACACTTCAGTGCAGGACTGAGGGGGTGCTGCGCTGTTGTTTTTCAGATGAGACATTAGACCAAGGGCCCATCTCCCCTCTCAGGTGAATGTAAAAGATCCCATGGCATTATTCAAAGAAGAGCAGGGGAATTCTTCCCGTGTCTTGGCCAATATTTATCCCTCAACCAATACCTAAAAACAGATTATCTGCTCATTATCATGTTGCTGTTTGTGGGATCTTGCTTTGTGGAAATTGGCTGCTGTGTTTCCTACATTACAACAGTGACAACACTTCAAAAGTACTTCATTGGCTGTAAAGCGCTTCGGGACGTCCTGAGGTCACGAAAGGCGTTATATAAATGCAAGTCTTTCTTTCTTTTTACATAACCTGACTTCTAAACTGTCACACTGCACAATGAATGACCAACCTACACATGGAGGAGAAGGGAATATGGAGGAGGAGAGTTCCAAAGGTTCTCCACTACATGCACAGTTTCCATTTGCCATCTTCCACTTTCAAAATTGAAAGGAAAAGCTTTAAAATCACAAAAGGATAATGAGAGTTAATTAGTTTAACAGAAATTTGTTCTGCAAAACTATTGTGGGAGGGTTACATTTATGTTTTTCATTAAAATGTAAGAGATCAGAGGTGGTATACTTCATATTTAATTCATAAACACATGCTGATGCACAACTGTAATAATGTTGTGCCAAGTCCACATTGAAATGCTTTACCGAAGAGCAAGGACAATAATAGAACTGTCATAATATGAAGGAACATTGTATGGTTTTACAGTCAACAAAAAAACAGCATAAATTCCTGCTTTAACTCCTACAGGGCCAGTTAAGTGCGTATAGAGAAAAGGAATTCTGACACAGCTAGTAACACTCCATAAAACACTGGAAGGCAATGGTCTACAAGATAGAAGCTGGGGATGTTCTTTCCTAAACTCAACACACAAGCCCTTGCCAAACTAATTAAGAGTTTACAAATCTAATCTAAGTAGATTCGGATAGTCCTGTTTGTACAAGGAGTTCTGACACTGGTATCTGATAATTCTCAGAATAAAACCTTCTTTTGTTTCTTTTTTAATATAAAACATTCCACTCTGACTTTATCAGAGCAAATGTCACACTCAGACACTGGCTCATTATCTCCACCTCACAGTGGGTCAGCACATCAAAGTCTGAATGATGAGCTTCAAATGAGGAGATAGTTGCTAGGTTACATGGTTCATGTTTTAAGCCTGGAGAACAGTATGTATTTCATTACTAATTTTTCTTACACTTGGTTAGAAGGCACTTCTCTTTCACTACTGGCATTTGGACTCATTTCCATTTATGTCTTGGGCCTCGGTGGCTCTGCTAGAGCTCTCCCAGTCCCATCCAATCCACAGAAGGCCCGCCTTCAACCAACCCCCTCTGTTTCATCAGCTGACAATGTTGCCAAGTTTCACCATGTGTAACTGAGGTAAGAAACAGTCAGCCAGTGCTATAATATTAGAACTTATGTATTCGTTAATGGCAATCAGGCGAGAATTACATCTTTGCATTTTGATTTGGAAATAATGTACTTCTGCCCCAGTCTGAGGTGCTGTGACCCTACCCACATGATCGTTAATTGAGTTTCAGTGCACTCGTTCACATTGGCTAATAATTCCATACAGCATACCCTCATATCAAATCACAATGGGCCACATTTTGCTGTCCAAATAACAGTGAGGCTAATGGCGTTCACCGTTATTTATGTGTGAATGGTACAGCAACTTCAGGCAAGGAGCAGATGCGCGGCTAACCGCAAATATCCAAAAGTTGCTGTCCCAGTTGCTCCGCTCCGCCGTTAGCTTCTCGAAAACGGCATTTCACTGTCTGCTTCACCATTGAAATGCATTGAATGGGGTGAAGTTGCTATATTTGCATGGTAGATGCAAACTAAACACGCCATTGTAAGTTAAGACTTGTCATTACAAGTATAAGTACCCTCTTAACGATGTGATAAGTGTTAATTACTGCCAGTCAACCTCTCTGGCAATGAAAATTAATTATTACAAGTGTGAAGTCTCATTCCTTCAGGTATTAATTGTCGGTGGAGATTTTATGTCACATTTAAAAAGAAAATCAAAACAGTTTTACTTTTCCTTTCTATCTCTTTTCTCTCTCTCTTAATTCAATCTTTCTATCCCTCTCTTTATTTCTCTTTCTGTACCTGATTTGACATTGAATTCACCCACTCTAATTTACACTTCCTTCTCAGTCCTTGCACTGTTTATTTTTCAATCCTTCAATCTGATGGGATAAGGAGATACCCAGTTGCTCGCCCTGTTCACTCAGGTCCCAGATGCCCTGTTTCCCTCGCTGCGACATTATCAGCTCGCACTTTCAGCGACTTGGCACACAACAAATTTAAAAAACCTAAACGAGCATGAACAAGTCAAACTAATGGCAGATGCCACTAAATGCCCTGCCACAGCAAAATCTGGGCCAATAGTGTTGTAAAGCTCAGCTCAGGTTTCAATAACAATTAACCTTGAATCTCATAACCCCAGCCCAATTGTATATTCAGCTACCTGTGTTAAAACTTTAATTTGCTGAATTGGAGGGTGATGGCTCTGTGTCTGGTGGGTGATGGCTCTGTGTCTGGTGGGTGATGGCTTGGTGTCTGGAGGGTGATGGCTCTGTGTCTGGTGGGTGATGGCTCTGTGTCTGGTGGGTGATGGCTCTGTGTCTGGTGGGTGATGGCTCTGTGTCTGGTGGGTGATGGCTCGGTGTCTGGAGGGTGATGGCTCTGTGTCTGGTGGGTGATGGCTTGGTGTCTGGAGGGTGATGGCTCTGTGTCTGGTGGGTGATGGCTCGGTGTCTGGAGGGTGATGGCTCTGTGTCTGGTGGGTGATGGCTCGGTGTCTGGTGGGTGATGGCTCTGTGTCTGGTGGGTGATGGCTCTGTGTCTGGAGGGTGATGGCTCTGTGTCTGGTGGGTGATGGCTCTGTGTCTGGTGGGTGATGGCTCTGCGTCTGGAGGGTGATGGCTCTGCGTCTGGTGGGTGATGGCTCTGCGTCTGGTGGGTGATGGCTCTGCGTCTGGAGGGTGATGGCTCTGCGTCTGGTGGGTGATGGCTCTGCGTCTGGTGGGTGATGGCTCTGCGTCTGGTGGGTGATGGCTCGGTGTCTGGTGGGTGATGGCTCGGTGTCTGGTGGCTCTGTGTCTGGTGGGTGATGGCTCTGTGTCTGGTGGGTGATGGCTCTGTGTCTGGTGGGTGATGGCTCTGTGTCTGGTGGGTGATGGCTCCGTGTCTGGAGGGTGATGGCTCCGCGTCTGGAGGGTGATGGCTCCGCGTCTGGAGGGTGATGGCTCCGCGTCTGGTGGGTGATGGCTCCGCGTCTGGTGGGTGATGGCTCCGCGTCTGGAGGGTGATGGCTCCGCGTCTGGAGGGTGATGGCTCCGCGTCTGGAGGGTGATGGCTCCGCGTCTGGAGGGTGATGGCTCCGCGTCTGGAGGGTGATGGCTCCGCGTCTGGAGGGTGATGGCTCTGTGTCTGGTGGGTGATGGCTCTGTGTCTGGAGGGTGATGGCTCTGTGTCTGGTGGGTGATGGCTCTGCGTCTGGTGGGTGAAAGGTCTCTGTCTGGTGGGTGATGGCTCTGTGTCTGGTGGGTGAAAGGTCTCTGTCTGGTGGGTGATGGCTCTGTGTCTGCTGGGGGATGGCTCGGTGTCTGCTGGGGGATGGCTCTGTGTCTGGTGGGTGGACGGTCTCTGTCTGGTGGATGATGGCTCTGTGTCTGGTGGGTGAAAGGTCTCTGTCTGGTGGGTGATGGCTCTGTGTCTGGTGGGTGGAAGGTCTCTGTCTGGTGGGTGATGGCTCTGTGTCTGGAGGGTGATGGCTCTGTGTCTGGAGGGTGATGGCTCTGTGTCTGGAGGGTGATGGCTCGGTGTCTGGTGGGTGATGCCTCTGTGTCTGGAGGGTGATGGCTCTGTGTCTGGAGGGTGATGGCTCTGTGTCTGGAGGGTGATGGCTCTGTGTCTGGAGGGTGATGGCTCGGTGTCTGCTGGGGGATGGCTCGGTGTCTGCTGGGGGATGGCTCTGTGTCTGGTGGGTGGAGGGTCTATGTCTGGTGGGTGATGGCTCTGTGTCTGGTGGGTGAAAGGTCTCTGTCTGGTGGGTGATGGCTCTGTGTCTGGTGGGTGAAAGGTCTCTGTCTGGTGGGTGATGGCTCTGTGTCTGGTGGGTGGAAGGTCTCTGTCTGGTGGGTGATGGCTCTGTGTCTGGAGGGTGATGGCTCTGTGTCTGGAGGGTGATGGCTCTGTGTCTGGAGGGTGATGGCTCGGTGTCTGGTGGGTGATGCCTCTGTGTCTGGAGGGTGATGCCTCTGTGTCTGGAGGGTGATGGCTCTGTGTCTGGAGGGTGATGGCTCGGTGTCTGGTGGGTGATGCCTCTGTGTCTGGAGGGTGATGGCTCTGTGTCTGGAGGGTGATGGCTCTGTGTCTGGAGGGTGATGGCTCTGTGTCTGGAGGGTGATGGCTCTGTGTCTGGAGGGTGATGGCTCTGTGTCTGGTGGGTGATGGCTCTGTGTCTGGTGGGTGATGGCTCCGCGTCTGGAGGGTGATGGCTCCGCGTCTGGAGGGTGATGCTTCTGTGTCTGGAGGGTGATGCTTCTGTGTCTGGAGGGTGATGGCTCTGTGTCTGGTGGGTGATGCTTCTGTGTCTGGTGGGTGATTGCTCTGTGTCTGGTGGGTGATTGCTCTGTGTCTGGTGGGTGATGGCTCTGTGTCTGGTGGGTGATGGCTCTGTGTCTGGAGGGTGATGGCTCTGTGTCTGGTGGGTGGAGGGTCTCTGTCTGGTGGGTGATGTCTCTGTCTGGTGGGTGCAGGGTCTCTGTCTGGTGGGTGATGGCTCTGTGTCTGGTGGGTGGAGGGTCTATGTCTGGTGGGTGATGGCTCTGTGTCTGGTGGGTGATGGCTCGGTGTCTGGAGGGTGATGGCTCTGTGTCTGGAGGGTGATGGCTCTGTGTCTGGTGGGTGGAGGGTCTATGTCTGGTGGGTGGAGGATCTCTGTCTGGTGGGTGGAGGATCTCTGTCTGGTGGGTGATGGCTCGGTGTCTGGAGGATGATGGCTCGGTGTCTGGAGGATGATGGCTCGGTGTCTGGTGGGTGGAGGGTACTGGATTTATATCTGCTCAGTTGAGGAGGGGGGATGATGACTGGATTTCTGTTTTTGTGATTGGTGCAGAGACGTTGTCCAGTTTTCTGCTTTCTGTTCTGTGGAGGGTGTGTGTGAGGGGGGTGGGGGATGTGGAGTGTGTGTGTGTGTGTGTGTGTGAGGGGGTGGGGGATGTGGAGTGTGTGTGTGTGGGTGTGTGTGTGAGGGGGTGGGGGATGTGGAGTGTGTGTGTGTGTGTGTGTGTGTGTGTGAGGGGGGTGGGGGATGTGGAGTGTGTGTGTGTGGGTGTGTGTGTGAGGGGGTGGGGGATGTGGAGTGTGTGTGGGTGTGTGTGTGAGGGGGTGGGGGATGTGGAGTGTGTGTGTGGGTGTGTGTGTGAGGGGGTGGGGGATGTGGAGGAGGTGTGTGTGTGTGTGTGTGTGTGTGTGTGAGGGGGTGGGGGATGTGGAGTGTGTGTGTGTGGGTGTGTGTGTGAGGGGGTGGGGGATGTGGAGTGTGTGTGTGTGGGTGTGTGTGTGAGGGGGGTGGGGGATGTGGAGTGTGTGTGTGTGGGTGTGTGTGTGAGGGGGTGGGGGATGTGGAGTGTGTGTGGGTGTGTGTGTGAGGGGGTGGGGGATGTGGAGTGTGTGTGTGTGTGTGTGAGGGGGGTGGGGGATGTGGAGTGTGTGTGTGTGTGTGTGTGAGGGGGTGGGGGATGTGGAGTGTGTGTGGGTGGAGGGTACTGGATTTATATCTGCTCAGTTGAGGAGGGGGGATGATGACTGGATTTCTGTTTTTGTGATTGGTGCAGAGACGTTGTCCAGTTTTCTGCTTTCTGTTCTGTGGAGGGTGTGTGTGAGGGGGGTGGGGGATGTGGAGTGTGTGTGTGTGTGTGTGTGTGAGGGGGTGGGGGATGTGGAGTGTGTGTGTGTGGGTGTGTGTGTGAGGGGGTGGGGGATGTGGAGTGTGTGTGTGTGTGTGTGTGTGTGTGTGAGGGGGGTGGGGGATGTGGAGTGTGTGTGTGTGGGTGTGTGTGTGAGGGGGTGGGGGATGTGGAGTGTGTGTGGGTGTGTGTGTGAGGGGGTGGGGGATGTGGAGTGTGTGTGTGGGTGTGTGTGTGAGGGGGTGGGGGATGTGGAGGAGGTGTGTGTGTGTGTGTGTGTGTGTGTGTGAGGGGGTGGGGGATGTGGAGTGTGTGTGTGTGGGTGTGTGTGTGAGGGGGTGGGGGATGTGGAGTGTGTGTGTGTGGGTGTGTGTGTGAGGGGGGTGGGGGATGTGGAGTGTGTGTGTGTGGGTGTGTGTGTGAGGGGGTGGGGGATGTGGAGTGTGTGTGTGTGTGTGTGAGGGGGTGGGGGGAGTTCTGGTCAGTGGGGGATGTGGAGATAAGTGCAAATTCTCGGGGATTGGGAATTGGCCGATGTTTTCTGCGTTGACTTCCTCATCTGCTGTGCTGATGGATATTTTAACTTAAGTGTATAAGAGTCAGTTTTGCAGTTTACATGTCAACAATCCTCTCTTTGAGCCTTTTTAATGAGTGCTAAGCGTCAATTAATTTTCTGGTTGTTGGTAACCTTCTTTTGCTGCTCCTCCAAGTTGATTTGACCATTGCTCAGCTGTTCAGCAATTATTAGTGGATCCACTGGGCACTTCACTAACCTGGCAAGAAAATACTTTCTATGAATCCATGGCGTTGCCATGGGATTCCTTGCTGAATTCTGATTGCTCTTCAGTATAATCAACTGACAGGTTCCTGTGAGACCCCGACAAAGATTTATTTTGATGAAATGACTACCTTGGGATTACTCAGGGTTCAGTTTGGGGCTTTCACTTAACATTAAGATGTTGGCCCATTGTGCTCAATTAGTCCATAATGCCACGTCCACAACACCATCCTGAGACTCTGCACTGTATTTAATGCACAATGGATTATAGATGTACATGCCAGCTTTATCTGGTTTACACCTGCTAAGCACATAGTGGCTATTATTTCTTAGTCTGGCTTTGTGAATGTGCAACCAAGAAGCCTTAAGATCACCATCTAAATTCCAAATCTATTAATCTTTACACTCGTCGGTCCATAGTTGTGCTCCCTTGTGCATTTTGATTAGTGTGAGATTGTATTCTGCCTCCATTCACCTTTCCAAGAGTATTCCGGGAGCTCATCAACTGACTGTCAAAAACCCAGTTTGAAGGTCCACCCATCAAGTTGTGAATAGAGTGATTTCTCATCATCTGTAATTGCTGAGTCTGAAATCTCACAAGTTCCTGGCTCCTCTGCTATTGATTTTGACAGTAGTTCATCACTTGTGAACAATGAAGCTTGGAGTCCTTACGCATTAGATTGACTATTGATTACTGGTGGAGTAACTACTGTCAACATCTGTTCAATGTATGAGAGCACCTAACTCAAGCTGTGAGCATTGATTTTTGTTTTACATAGAATCAGACACCACCGGGTGCTGCAGGTGAAGCTTGGTGTTTCTGAACAAAATCACTGAGATTACCCGGAAGGAGTATGGAATGCTTAAAGATTCTCACGTTAGTCACAGCACACAGGTGCTCAAGAGTCAGGCAAACAGGGTGCAGGAAAAGGGTTTATTTTCCTTAAAAAAAAATCTTCTTTCTAAAATACGATTATTATGACAGCCTGGATAGCATGGTATACAAGATGTTTACTTCACAATGTTGCAATCATTGACTTCACGGGGAAAACATTTGATGAGGGTCCGTTTTGGGCAGTGGTAACGCGATGCACCACCACCCTGCCCCCGACGGACCCTGCACAGACAGGACGCAAGTTTGGACCCAAGGGAGCACTTACCTGCAATCAGCGTTCCTTTCCGGGCCTTGCAACTGGAATCAATGTAATTCACACTTTCCACCACCAGGGGGGAGCTCAATCTCTTAAAGGGAGGATGTTTCTGAGAAATCTCTTAAAGGTAGCTGGTACCTGTTATTTGCTGAAAATAACAGTCTACTGTCTGCATGGAGTCTGAACAGAGATCAGACATTGCACACGTAAAACACAGATGCAGGTCCCATCCCTACGTTTACACACTGATGAGTTATGTTAAAACATTGAATAAAGGTTGCACACTTTTAAATCCCACATCCTCCAAACTGCAAACCAGACCTCACCAATCTGCCGACCTGAGTTGGTACCAGGCCTGCAAGAGTGCATGCTGATGCACTAGAGACCTTGGTGCAAGAGGTGGACAGAAGGAGAGACATCCTATATCCGCAGAGGTCGGGGGGGGGGGGGGGGGGGTGGTTGCAAGAGGCCTCTAGACATATACTCAAAAGGCAGTGGGAGGCAGCGGGGGACGAAGTCAATGCCAGGCGCACTACATCATGAACATGGATGCAGTGCAGGAAGAAGTTCAATGCTTTGACATGAGTGGTCAAGGTGAGTGAGGTCAACTGTCAAGTGGCATCTCATACCAACTGCACCACACACTACACCCCCCCATCACCCACATACCAACAAACTCTTTCCATCAGTACTCAACTCTTCCAATCAGATGCTTCCTCTCACTCTTACACATTACCACTGTTTCAAGCCGCCCACCCACAACTCACAGACCACACACACTGCTATTCAACCATGATAGGCACATCACCCAGGCACACATCCCGCTTTCTTGCAGGAGAAGTTGGCGAATATCAAGAGGCAGCAAGTGGCCGTGGCATTTAGCCCCTCAAGCCTGTTCCACCATTCAATGAGGTCATGGTGGACCTATGACCTAACTCCACATACCCGTCTCCCATCTTAGCTCCATATCCCTTAATACCCTTGGTTCACAGAAATCTATCAATCTCAGATTTAACATTCACAAGTGAGCTAGCATCAACTGCCGTCTGCAGAAGACCGTTCCAAACGTCTCCCACCCTTTGCTTGTAGAAGCATTTCCTAACTTCACCCCTGGCTCTAAATGTTAGGCTATGCCCCTGCATCCTAGTATCGAAGTCTAGGAGACCTCCTGTACTGAAATCTTCTTGCAATGAAGGCCAACGTACCATTTGCCTTCCTAACTGTTTGCTGCATATTTGCTTTCGGTGACTGGTGTACAAGGACACCCAGGTCCCTTTGTACATCAACATTTCCCAATCTATCACCATTTAAATAATACTCTGCCTTTCTGTTTTTCCTTCCGAAGTGGATAACTTCACATTTATCCACATTATACTGCATCTGCCATGTATTTGCCCACTGACTCAACTTGCCTAAATTGCCTTGAAGCCTCTTTGCAATCCTCCTCACAACTCACGATCCCATCTAGTTTTGTGTTGTCAGCAAACTTGGAAATATTACATTTGGTTCCCTCATCCAAATCATTGATATATATTGTGAACAGCTGGGGCCCAAGCACTGATCCCTGTGGTACCCCACTAGTCACTGCCTGTCACCCCGAAAAAGACCCATTTATTCCTACTCACTGTTTCCTGTCTGTTAACCAATTTTCAATCCATGCCAGTATATTACCCCCAATCCCATATGCTTTAATTTTGCACACTAACCTCTTATGTGGGACTTTATCAAAGGCCTTCTGAAAATCCAAATACATCACATTCACTGGTTCTCCCTTATCTATTCTACCAGTTACATCCTCAAAAAACTCCAGTAGGTTTGTCAAACACGATTTCCCTTTCATAAATCCATGTTGACTTTGTCTAATCCCGTTGATATTTTCTAAGTGTCCTGTTATCACATCCTTTATAATAGAATCTAGCATTTTCCCTACTACTGATGTTATGCTAACCGGTCTGTAGTTCCCTGTTTTCTCTCCCTCCTTTTTTAAATAGTGGGGTTACATTTGCCACCCTCCAATCTGTAGGAACTGTTCCATAATCTATAGAATTTTAGAAGATGACAACTAATGCATCCACTATTTCCGTGGCTACCTCTTTTAGTACTTTGGGATGCAAATTATCAGGCCATGGGGATTTATCGGCTTTCAGTCCCATTAATTTCTCCAGCACTATTTTTTCACTAATACTAATTTCCTTCAATTCCTCCTTCTCATTTGACCCTTGGTTCCCTAGCATTTCTGGGAAGTTATTTGTGTCTTCTTCCGTGAAGACAGAACCAAAGTATTTGTTTAATTGCTCTGCCATTTCCTTGTTCCTCATTATCAATCCTCCCGCTTCTGAATGTAGGGGACCTACATTTATCTTCACTAATCTTTTTCTTTTTACATACTTGTAGAAGCTTTTACAGTCCACTTTTATGTTCCTTGCAAGTTTACTCTCATACTCTATTTTTCCCCTCTTAATCAATCTCTTGGTCCTTTCTTGCTGAATTCTAAACTGTTCCCAATCCTCAGGCTTGCTACTTTTACTGGCAACTTTATATGACTCCTCTTCGGATCTAATACTATCCTTAATTTCTTTTGTTAGCCATGGTTGGGCCACTTTTCCTTTTGTGTTTTTGCGCCAGAAAGGAATGTATAATTATTGCAATTCATCCATTTGTTCCTTATCCACCATTGCCTATCCACCGTCACGCCTTTTAATGAATCTCCCCAATCTATCATAGCCAACTCGCTCCTCATACCATCATAGTTTCTTCTGTTGAGATTTAGGACTCTAGTTTCGGATTGGATTACTTCACTTTCCATCTTAATGAAGAATTCTATCATGTTATGGTCACTCTTCCCTAAAGGACCCCTCACAATAAGATTATTAATTAACCCCTTCTCATTGCACAATACCCAATCTAGGATAGCCTGTTCCCTAGTTGGCTCCTCAACATACTGGTCTAAAAAACCACCTTGTACACACTCCAGGAATTCATCCTCCACAGTATTATTGCTAATTTGGTTTGGCTAGTCTATATGTAGATTAAAGTCACCCAT